>NC_133458.1:30495441-30798471 GCF_048565385.1 Saimiri boliviensis
ATTCTTGAAGATTTCTGCTTATCACTATATAATCCATATTACTGTATATTTCAGTCACTTTTTAAAAATCTACATGCATTTATAGAAATAGATTGATTCAAAATTAAGTAATTTTTTTTGTTTCTGATTAACGAAACATCAAGGTAGTTTAAAGTATTAATCTTACCCATTAAGTCATCATGAAATTTAGCAGTATGATTTTATTTGCCTCTGTTTTCTAACTCAATAAGGTGTTAAACTGTGGGGTTTTTAAAGCCTAATTTATTTTATAGTCCTGAAGGACAAGGTTTATTAATCTCTTATTTCTCCCTTAAAATATAAGGACTTACATGTGGGCCAAGATTGAGCCAGCATTGAAGAAAAGCTTGAAGCAAATCAGTAGATTTAGTCTAGCTCTTCCTAGAGTCCTACTTCATTCACTGCATTGGGCTTCTTTTACTCATTCTTTATTTTTGTAATTCCTGGTCTTCTTCATCACATTTTTAAAAAAGCAGGATGAATGATAAACAAATCACAGAGAGAGTTGGAGTACCATAGGCTCAATAATTGAGGGCTGACCCTGGGTCTAAACTGGGATGCAGTAATGAGCCTTGAATGAAGACAGAAAATAGATGTAGAAACAGAGAGGATTTGAGGTGGTGGGAAAAGTTTCTGAAGGAGTTTATATCTAATAGTTTGTATTTTTTCCTGGCAATCAGAAACACAAGCTTTATACTCAGTTTGAATCTAGCTTTACAACATTCAATGCCTTGTAATCTTGGCCAAGTAATAAAACCTCTATAAATTTTTGTTTCCTCATTTATAAAAAAAGTGATAAGAATATATATAGTATATCTATCACTTTTTAAGCAATAATACTTAAAAAGATATAAACTGTACAATATATGGAGAATATTTTATCCATAGAGATTTAATGGACTGCTTGGGTCATCTTACAAAAAGGATGAGATGAGTGGTTTGGGACAGAGGACTTGAGAATCTTTAGAAAGATGGGGACTTAAAAAGTACTGCATATAAGGATCACTTCTGGAAGTGAGAACAAGGTGGCAGTTGGAAAGGATGCTTCTTCCACAGCACCAACCAACAGGGTTTTTCAGCAGTGCCAGGTCCTTGCATATAGGAACAGAAACGTGAGTGTTTTTATGACATTTTTAAGGTAAATAGGAAAGTACTTTACTGCTGAGATGGGCATCTAATGAATCTAGAATGAACCAGGTGGAGTTCATTCTCTCATTATTTCTTCTTGTTTCTTCAAAGTTATATATTACTTTTTTTTTTAAATGATGGAACATATTTAATGGAATTGCACCCATGTTATTAGGGATGATTATTTTCTTAGCAGTATTTCGCTTTAGAAATAATCTACCCAAAAATTTTAATGGAGACTTGATTATTTTGTTCTTTAAAGCTGTTAACTTTTATAATTACATTAAGGTTTAAACACAAAATTAATTTGGAAGTGAGGGATAGGGGCTGGGCGCTGTGGCTCATGCTTGTAATCACAGCTCTTTGGAGGGCCAAGGCAGGTGGGTCACTTGAAGTTAGGAGTTTGAGACCAGCCTGGCCAACAGGATGAAGCTGCAACTTTATTAAAAATACAAAAATTAGCCATGTGTGGTGGTGTGTACCTGTAATCCCAGCTGCTAGGGAGGCTGAGGCCAGAGAATTGCTTGAACCTGGGAGGTGGAGGTTGCAGTGAGGAGGCGGGATCGTGCCACTGCACACCAGCCTGGGTGACAGACGGAGACTCCATCTCAAAAAAAAAAAAAAAAAAGAAAAGAAAAGAAAGAAAGAAAGAAAGTGAGGGACATGAATGAGAAACTTCCTCTAAATTCTGGTGCCTAATTATTATACTGAATTTTGATTTTTCCCAGTCTTTTGGATGTATTTTTAAATGATTATAGAATAACTTTTGATTCATATAAACACCTTGTCTGTAACTAAGCAAGTGAACAATTACTCAACTTTAATTTTTAAAAAGTGTGTATTTATGTTATTTATGTTCATGTCACATTCATTTAGCAAACATTTATTAAATGTCTATTATGTGCCCAAACTGTGCCACTTGTATTTTTTCTCCCTTCCATCTCTCACTTACTGTCTGTCTTTACTTCATCTTCCTTTATATTGTAAAACACTTTTTCTCTCCTCTTGTCTTCTTTCTTCCCAGTATTGCTCTGTTTGCTCCTGTGATCATTTAGTAGCTGAGAGAGTGGCTAGTGGCTAGGATTGTGAACTTCTGAGAGACAGATACGAGCTCATGTCCTAACTCTCCACTTATGTTGTAAGATCTTGGATAAGTTATTTATATTTTATAAGTCTTTATGGCCTCATCTTTGGATGGAAATAATAATAATACCTACCTCATAGCATTATTGTGAGCATTTAATGGGATAATTCATACTTAAGAACTTAACACAATACCTGGGACGGTGTAAATGTGCAATAAATGGTAACTATTATTTTTTTCTGCTCCTGACAAGAATAAACCCTCAGTATATATTTACTAAATTTCAAACATACATACATAAACCCCCCAAATATATGCCCATCCACGCAAATTCCTTTACACATCTTAGATTTCGAAGCATCTGATAAATCTCTTATAATCAGTAATATTGTGTTGTCTGAAATTAATTTCTTATTTCTTCAGGGTGTTATTCATCTATTCTTAAAAGGGTTAGGCTCGTTAGTTTGACCTTTCTTTTTTCTCTTGCATTTGCCTCCTGAACCGTTGATTTCTTATTAGAACCCTAGAGTAAGATATGGGAATAAGAGGACATAAAACCTCTATGAGTAGATCTCACTTCAAGTGAAAGAACAGGATAGATAAGCAAGTGGAGGTTGTTGCTTGAAAATGTCAGGGAATGTGTCCTAGAATACAGTACATATCCTAGGACAAGGGTCTCTTTAGAAACTTAGTCAGTGCCTGTGAAAGAGACTGGTCATTAGAGAAATGCAAATCAAAACCACAATAAGATACCATCTCATGCCAGTTAGAATGGCAATCATTAAAAAATCAGGAAACAACAGATGCTGGAGAGGATGTGGAAAAATAGGAATGCTTTAACACTGTTGGTGAGAGTGTGAATTAGTTTAATCATTGTGGAAGACAGTGTGGTGATTCCTCAAGGATCTAGAAATAGAAATACCATTTGACCCAGCAATCCCATTATTGGGTATATACTAAAAGGATTACAAATCACTCTATTATAAAGACACATGCACACATATGTTTATTACGGCATTGTTAACAACAGCAAAGACTTGGAACCAACCCGAATGCCCATCAATGAAAGACTGGATTAAGAAAATGTGGCATGTATACACCGTGGAATACTGTGCAGCCATGAAAAAGGATGAATTCATGTCCTTTCCAGGGACACAGATGAATCTGGAAACCATCATTCTCAGCAAACTGACACAAGAACAGAAAACCAAATAGCACATATTCTCACTGATAAGTGGGAGTTGAACAATGAAAACACATGGACACACACTGGGGCACATTGTGGTGTCGAGGGCTAGAAGTGGGATAGCGTTAGGAGAAATACCTAATGTAGCCAATGGGGTGATGAATGCAGCAAACCACAATGGCACATGTATACCTGTGTAACATACCTGCACATTCTGCACATGTACCCCAGAACTTAGAAAGAAAGAGACCCTCTTTCCTTTGCAGAGTTAAACTGTTGCTCTTTGGTCACACCCAACTCACCCAGAGAAAACTTGTAGCCAGGCCCAGCTGATTCAGTTGCCCATGCTCACAGAACAGAGATAAGTGGATTCTGCATGACAGAATTAGTTAAAAGTCATATGCCCTATTTAAAGAAGTAATTCAAATAGAAATGAAAATAGACATTTTGTCAAGTACAATTCATACTTAATCCTGCTTAAGAAAACTCTAGTTTTCCCCGGATCTTGTTGTTTCTTATTGTTAACGTTAGAGAAATTATAAAATACATACAGAAGAAGGCAATAAATTTACAGCTTAGTGAATTTTCATAAACTGAAAGCACCCCAAACAGAATCCAGAACACCAAACCAAACCCCCAGATCCTCAGCTGGCACCTCAAAACCCTCATGGGTTCTCTGCTTCTCATTACGCCCTCACCAGAAGTCACTCTCCTAACTTATGACTGCATAAACTAGGGGTTCCTGCTTTTAAACTTCATATAAATAAAATTGTATAATCTGTACTTTTAAATGTCTGGCTTCATTTCACAGCAGTTTTTAGTAAAGATAAAACATATTTCTAGCATTATCTGTTTCCATTAACATTAAATTCAATTAATTTACTTTGTTAGATATTCAATATTTAATTTTTAAAGCCCACAAAATTATTTTATGAAATAATAACATTTAATATCTATTAATGAGGTTTAAATTTATAAAGGTTTACATTTTTAGTACAATATCCATAATTTCTTTGAAAGTGGTGAAGAGAATATTACCTTCATGAACCTTCTCATCTCGGTCTTGTTATCATCATTCTTTTAAATAATAAACTTCATTTTGTAGAGAAGTTTTAATTTCACAGCAAAACTGAGTGGAATGTATAAGAGTATCCATAGTTCTACACTGAGGTTCATTCTGTGACCTAAAAATCCTCTATCTTCACCTATCTATACCTCCTTCCCACCTCATCTCCGGCAACCACTGATCTTTTAACTGTCTCCACAGTTTTGCCTTTTTCAGAATGTCTTATAGTTGGAATAATACAATTCGTAGCTTTGTCAGATTGGTGTCTTTCACCTACTGATATATGTTTGGGCTTCCTCCATGTCCTTTTGTGGCCTGGTAGTTCATTTTGCCTTACTATTGAGTTTTAAGGGTTCCTTGTATATTTTGAATAGTTGTCCTTTATCAGTTGTGTCTTTTGCAAATATTTTCTCCCAGTCTGTGGCTTGTCTTCTCCTTCTCTTGAAAGTATCTTTTCCAGAGCAGAAGTTTTTCATTTTAATGAAGTCCAGCTTATCAATTCCTTCTCTTATGGATTGTGCCTTTGGGACTGTAGCTAAAAAGTCATCACCATACCCAGTGTTGTTGAGACTTTCTCGTGTGTTATTATCTTCTAATGGTATTATAGTTTCCCTTTTACATTTAGGTCTGTATGATTCATTTGATAAGATCTGTGCCTAGATTTATATATTTATTTTTTTTTTGCATGGGGTTGTCTAGTTGTTCCAGCACTATTTGTTGAGCCCATCCTTTTTTTTAAGTTAGAGATTTTAAGATAAAACTTTTGACCATACTCAATTGTTCAAGTGTCATTGGAAGTGAAGTCAAGCGTTCTTTATAGTCAGAATTGTGTGTGTATGCATCATTGTTGTTATTTTTGTTATTGTTGGAAGGAACATAAATATTGTCTAAATAATGATGAAATAAATAAAAACTAATATGGTTGAATTGAAAAACTACCCAGTAGAAATATTACTGCATAGGATTTATTGGCTAGCTGTTGAGCAGCTGATTAATCTATATGGATATTAAATATGATTGCTAAAATATTTTACCTTCCAGGAAACAGCATTCTCACAACTATTGCAGTTTTAATTGACACCGTGCCAAAATAATCTAATCCTATCAGTCTCTGTCCTAGGCACCGAAAAGAAAATTATACTCTTCCAGCTAATTCTCTAGGGTATTTCCAAAGTACTAAAAGACCTCAGCATCAGGTTACCAGCTTTTTTTTCTTAGCATGTAATCCTTTCATTTTACCAGGGAGGAAAACACATTTGCTTTTCTTCACTTAGTTGTTAATGACAGCATGTCAGAGTTGTCACAAATTGTAGAGTCAATAAATTCTAGAGTACTAAAGAGGCATTTGAGAAAACTGTGTTCTTGATTGTACATTGCTCCTTTTTCTGAAAATAAGTGCTTTCTGATTTTTCTATCCCCATATTTATTCTGAAATGACATCGGCCATCTGCAAAAAAGCTTTTGACTGACATTTCAGACATTTTTTTCCAGGTAGTATTTAAGAATTACGTGGGTGTATCTCTCTGATCCTACTAGATAAACTTCAAAATCATAAAGAGAATTGACACTTCCTATACACAGAAACTAGCTTGGGGTGAGGGAGATGAAAGGTATTTTCACTGTTAAAGACTACAGTTACCTAGTAGATTTAAATGAGAATTTCTTTTTTTTTCATCTTAAAGACAGTCTATATGCATAGGCACAAACTATCAAATATTGTTTAAAAATGATATTTTTATTGCAATGTTTGCATAATGTTTTCTTTTTATACCTTTGCAGTTATGTGCTTCATCATTTTTGCACCATATTAACCTTTCAAATGGGCTGCAGGTACAAAATTTAAATGATACTACTTTGGACAATGATATGCTAATATATAGATAAACAGCATTTCACGTTGGATTTTTTTTCTTTTTAGCATTATTGAAACCATCTTTTGGCTTTTGAGCATGATGGCAGTGTGCTTTACTGGTACTGAAGCAGAAAATAACCAGTCCATAAATTTTCTAGCAGCCTCCAGACACAAAATGTTTATGAAAATAAAATAGCATATTTCGCAAACTCCGGAAAGGTTACAGCTGAATAGCTTTAAGTCCTGCCACAGGTCTAACTAGAAAGTGAATTTATAATAACAAGAGCTTTTAAGTTTACAGTGGAGTGTGTGCACATAAACACACAGCTACCTCTCTCTATATAGAAATAGAGGAAATAAATAAAAAAGAATAAAATGATATATGTAAAGAATGATATGTTTTCTTGCCAATGTCAAGATAAATTTTTCTAACTTCATAGAGATATTGAGTAATAGTAGTTTTTGAATTGCTTCGTATCTTTCAACAGTGACTGGGATAAGCCAAATGACATTTGAGCTGTGTTAGCTTTCAGCTGGCATTTACAGAAAATGTTTCCAGAGCCAGTTCACTAGCTGTATCATTATTGTTTTTAATCTTAAGAATTGAACAAGAATCAAATATGTTTAGGTATTGTGGACAATGTCTACCTTCTTTACTACATTTTTGAGCATCATAATTTAGATGTGATTAATTTAATGATTGCAGATTAATGTAATGAGCTATTTTAAAACTTTAGCTATTTATTGCAGGTTTTTAAATGCTGTATTCTGAATGGCCCCATGGGAAATATGTTCAATTGACATACTCAGGTTTAGGTGATTTGACTTGATAACAAAAGGGACTATGCTCACAGATTCAATCTACCATAAAAAATTAACCCTGTGCATTTCAAATGTTCCTTGAAATAATACCTGATTAGCCTATCCATCTCATCCTTTGGTTTGAATTAGGAAAAAAACTGTTAAATGCCATATCATTATACAGCTATAGTTCTCTAAGATTTCAAATATTTCCCTTTGTAGATAAGGAAATATGAGTATTTAATCACTGTGATAGAAAAGTTTTTGCATAGTTTCCTGGCAAAGGCAATGATGTCACAAATACATAAAGATTGATGCATTCCAGTGTGGATTCAGATCACTTAAAATGTAGATTCAGAGGAGTAGAGTAAAATAAACTATATGGCATTTAGAAAAATAATAAATTGCTTTAAACTGCCTATTGTGTATTGTATTTCCCATCCCATGTTTGAATTATAAACATTCTTTTAGTATTGGAGGTGAAAAATAATCTCATTTGGGATTTATATTCAAAATAATGTGTGTGTGTGTATATATACACACACATATATATAGTGTGTATATATATATACATATATGTGTGTATATACATATATATGTGTGTGTATATACACACACACACACACACATATATATATATATATGCTCCTAATAAGTGTCCCAGGTTTTCTTAATTCAATACTCAGTGGAAAATTTCTTTGATGATAGTTTTAAATTTATCCATATTAAATCATTTTAGCTGTTAATCTTAAATTTTTCTAAATTACAATAAAGATTTCAGACATCTTAATGCTTTTAATTTTACTATGTGTGTGTGTATATATGTGTGTATATTTATGTGTATGTATATATACATATAAACATATATATACTTGTGTGTGTATGTATATATTCTATCATTAGCCCTAACTGTCCTGTGTAATAGAGCAACTGAGTGTTATGCCATTCGACAACATACTTCTATATAAAAGTTAAATATGGACTAAGTAATTCTTCGTGGGGTCAGATCCTGGCTCTACCACTTAGCTAATTAAGTTAACTAGATATATGCTTCACTATATTCAAGACTCACAGATAGTCAAGGAACTGGGATTGGATCCAGAATTTTCAATTCTGTGTTTAATGCTCCAACTATCAAAGGAACTAAAAGAGGACATTGCTCTGAAGACCCAATTAAAATAGCTAAATCTGCACTCATTTCTCAAGCTAGTTGTTCAACAGATTATTAATCAGTTCTTACTATATACTAGGCATTGTTAGAAACTGAATAAGCAAAACACAATCCCTCTCCTCAGGAGGATGCAGTTGAGTAACACATGTAGTTAACAAGCAACTACAAAATGTGAAGCATTTCCATGCAGAAACAGGTTATTGTGGGAGGAGGAGAGTGGGACTAATTAGGGAGGAAGTCAAGCAAAGCGTCACCAAGGTAGTGATATTTGACCTGAGACCTGATTTCTGAGAAGGATAAGAGCCTAGGAAAAACTGGTGCAAAAGCCTTAAGACAGAAAAGAGATTTGTGTAACCACCATAGTAAATTCTCTTCTGTCATGGGAGTCAGAGTCCTTTGTGCTAAAAAGTTGGTTATTTCCTGAAGTTCTCAAAATATGATTTGCTCTTTAGAGTTAAGATGACACATCATCTAGTAAACACTTTGTAGACATCCGTGGAAATCCATGTAGGTGTTCTCACAGTGTTTAGGATCCAGGCACATCTTCTACGTGAGTCTGTACTACACCCTACTGTAGTTAGAAAGTACTTTTTTTTTTTTTTTTTTGAGACGGAGTTTCACTCTTGCTACCCAGGCTGGAGTGCAATGGCACGATCTCGGCTCACCGCAACCTCCACCTCCTGGGTTCAGGCAATTCTCCTGCCTCAGCCTCCTGAGTAGCTGGGATTACAGGCATGTGCCACCATGCCCAGCTAATTTTTTGTATTTTTAGTAGAGACGGGGTTTCACCATGTTGACCAGGATGGTCTCGATCTCTTGACCTCGTGTTCCACCCGCCTCGGCCTCCCAAAGTGCTGGGATTACAGGCTTGAGCCACCGCGACCGGCTGAAAGTACTTATTTTTAAAATGTTCTCTTGAAGTTCACATTGTGACCATGATACTACTGAACACTGGAAATACTTTGTCTTACAAATACCTCCTAGATTTTAATTGTAGCTTCTGTAAAGAATAGCATAGCAAGCTACATCAGATAACAACTAGACAAATGTTAATTTTCAGTCATTTTGATAGAGACTTGATCTTGCTTTGCTGTCCAGGCTGGAGTGCAGTGGCTTTTCACAGGCATACTGTAGTGCACTACTGCCTTGAACTCAAGTCTTTAAGTGATGCTCCTGCCTCAGCCTTCTGATTAACTGGGAATACAGGTGCATCCCACTGTGCCCGCCAATATAGCCATTTTAATGACTGCTGTAAGGGTCTATGGAAAGTATTCTCTCCATGAGACCTCATCATTGAATTCGTTCCGATCCACGTGAGGAGGAAAAAGTTGAATTGATGGGTCAGATTTGAGGTTTAATTCTTTGCTGCTGGGTGGAGTCATCATCTGGCTAAAAGCAAGTGAGGAAGGCTCTTCTTAGAGGATTCCATAAAGGAGCAATGATCATGAGGTGGTGAGATGCTCTGTCTAAGCAGTTCAGGCCTCCTAGTTTTTCTTCTGAGGATGTGCTTTCTCACATATAGTCGCTGACCAAAGGTCACTCTCCTGGCCTGAGCAGGCCGAGGCAGATTGGTCTAGCTCAACTCAAAATTAGGCCCTGTTTGTGTAACTGACTTATTTTCCTAAGTAAAGTAGGGACAAGGAGCCCTCCTTATTGTCTCTTCTAGTTTATGAATTTTCAGTATAGAGTTTCAGGCCAAAGTCACAGCTGGTAATAAAGTACAATGGTGCCTTCCTTTGCCTCTTTTGTGTGTATATTTCCCTGGAGACCTCCACAGGAAGAGGATTGGCTAAGCCAAGGAGGGACTTGGATTTCCTAGTTTTTCTTTCTAAATAACGCAAGTTCCTTATACAATCCCAATTAATGTGAGTCCTCTAAAAAGCCCCAAAATAAGTTTAGGACAATAGATACATACATGCATATATGCACAAGGCACACGCGCACGCGCGCGCGCACACACACACATACACTATAAAAGGTAATAATAGTAATAGGTATAAGAAATAGCCTTCTAAGAAATAATGTTTAATTTGTCCTCTCCATTGTAATATAGGCCAGAAACTTAAGAATGCAACAACAACAAAAAGCCGTACAAAAAAGAGAAGCAGAAAATGACTCTTCTCTTGACTATTGATGTTATAGTTGAGTATAATTCCTGGATTTAAAATCTCATTTTGCTGCCTTATTTAATCACATTGGTTTTATTTCTTCATTTCTGGAATTTCCAATGGAAAATATGAGGCTTATACAAGTGCTAATATTTATTGAGTCCTTATGATTTTTCAGGTAGATTTCTAAGCATTATTTGTATATTATTTAATCCTCAAAATAGTATAATAAAGTAGGGATAATTTTAACCTTATTTCTGCAGATGAGGAAACTGAAGCACACATCTAGTACCCATAACTAGTTAAGTGATGGAGCCAGGATTTGTGATCTTGAAGAATTACTTCACCCTTAGTTGTAGTCCTAATTACAGGGTGATTAAGATAATTACTGTGGTAATTAAGGTGTACCACCTTTAATGATAACTGCCTTTGTAGGAGCAGGGGCAAACTTATTAGTGGAAAAAAAATGTGTCTAAAAGAGAAAGCAAAGGACCTTTATAATTTAGACAGAACACAGGGACTTGTGGAGTCAGATTAGTTCTCTGTAACTACAAGATTATGTGAAGCAAAGTGAAAACAGAAACTGAGCAGCAAAAAACAAAAAAGAGTTGTTTCAAAGAGTTGGAAGACAGTGGTTAAAACAAATATGAAGTCAAGACAAATTCTTTGAAAGTTAGTTACTGTCATATTTGAGGCTTGGATATTAACATTCATGAATTTCTTGACGTTGAGGAGTGGGTAGTAAGGTTCTTTCCAGCCCAGTATTTTTTTCTTAATCAGCTTCATTGAGGTAAAATATAGACACAGTAAAACCCATCAATTTAAAGTGTACAATTTGAGCTTTTTTTTTTTAAAACAAATATATACAGTGGCGTAACCACCACTACAATTATGATTTAGAACATTTTTATCATCCCAAGTGTTCTCTCGTTTCTCTTTGCAGTGTCCTGCCCTGAATCCCTTTTCTTAGAAATCACTGATTTGCTTTCTATCAGATTTTTTTTTTTTTTACTTTAACAAAGGTAGTATGAATGGAGTTATAGGTTTTGTAGATTTCATGTATGCTTTCTTCCACTTAGCACAAAGTTTTTTATAATTTACTTGTGTTGTGTCTATTGGTAGTTCATTCATTGCCCACTTCCCTTTTTGCATGAGTATATCACAATTTGTGTATCCATTCATTAGTTGATGGACATTTGGATTGTTTCCACTTTTCTCTATGAAGAATAAAGCTTTTATGAAAGTTCAAGTACAACTCTTTATGAGGATTTATTCTTTTGTTTCTCTTGGTTTGGGAATAGAAGTTCAGAACTGTATGGTAAGAATATGTTTAACTGTATATGAAACCGTCAAACTGTTTTCTAAAGTGGCCATACCATTTTGTATCACTAACAGCAATATATGACAGTTCCAGTTGCTGTACTTCTCTCCAATACTTGATATTGAAGTGTGATTTGACATTTAATAGTACTGAATATATGTTATGTTGAAAATAGTGTCATATAGTTTTGGGAGGATCCTAATGATACATTTGACTAACACATTGCCCTGAACATGAAAAAATATATATTTTAATTAGGAGTTAATATACATGCATTTAAATATAATAAAACATATTAGTATGAAACCGTTTAATAACACAGTAACTCCACAGTGGCTTACTGTGTTCTTTGTTTTATATGCTGTCTTGATAAAATACATAGAAGTGTGAAACTGAAAAATTGAAGTACAATTTTTTTTTTTTTTTTGAGATGCAGTTTTGCTCTTGGTGCCCAGGCTGGAGTACAGTGGCAAGATCTCAGCTCACTGCAACCTCTGCCTCCTGAGTTCAGTAATTTTCCTGCGTCAGCTTCCTGAGTAGTTGGGATTACAGGTGCCCGCCACCATGCCTAGCTAAGTTTTTTTGTATCTTTAGTAGAGATGGGGTTTCACCACGTTGATCAGGCTGGTCTTGAACTCCTGACCTCAGGTGATCCACCTGCCTTGGCCTCCCAAAATGCTGGGATTACAAGTGTGAGCCACAGTGCCCGACCAAAGGGTAATTTATATTACATATACCTTTATGAAAGTTCATTGTTATCAAGATATTTTGTGCTTTATTGAGCAATTTTACATGTCAAAAGTTTAAATTTAGCTTTTGTTACTAACTATAACATTTTTAACTTTTAGGGTATAGTTATGATGATGGTCTCAAAAAAGGAATAATAATATTTAAATCAGAAAATTTCATTTCTATGTTCTGTATCACCATGGATGAATTTCCTTGTTATTCATAAATTTATAGTCTTCCATTATTAAAGATTTATAATCTTAGGGAACATACAATGGCTCATGTAGTTTATGAATATAATTTCAGTAATATGAGTACTATGGCATAACATAGAAATATTTCCATTGGTATGGCCATTGGTATTTCCATTGAAGGTTTATTTTAATAATTTTTGACCAATTCACAGGGAATGTGATGTTTAAATACATATTAATCTTTAAAATTTTTATTTTGGTATTTTCTCTGGTGAGTTTAAAAATGAATATACTTTATCTGTTTTAAATGATCATATTAAAACTCTGGCTATAATATTTTATAAAACCCCCTTTGTGACTTCAATAAACAGTATTATCTTAGCTTTCTTTAGGGCAAATAAATATATCCAAATCCAAAAGAGAATTTTCGGAAGATATAAATTTGTTATATATCTATTATATATCTGAATTGCTTATGAATTACAGACATGCAGTAAATGGAATACAGATACATGTAATTCTAAATAGCTTTTCATTTTGAGGGTGATTTAATATTTAAATGGAGAGAAACACAGGATAAGAGGAATAACTTATGAAAATCCAGTGTACAAGAAGAAATTCAATCAGCATGACTTAGGAAGAATATGTTTATAAGCAGAGGTTGTTCCATGGAATAGAATAAAAAAGAACGATGTTTCGCAGCTATGATTTATCACAAAAGTAAAAGAAGAACTATTGGCATTTTATGCCTAGTGTTAATATTAGGGGGAAAAACCGAAAAGCAGAGTATAAGGGAATAACTTTTCATTAATTGAGCAGATGCAATTGAATAATTTCAGTTTTGGACCTGTTAGAGCTCTCTGTGGAATATTCAAGTAAAGATATTTAGGAGACAGCTCGACATATACACACAGACACATACACACACACAGAAGAGAAACAAGTATAATATATGAATATGTCTTAATATGAATAACCAACGGAAATTGTAAGTACCCTGATGAGAGGACCTGTCTCCTGGTTTCCTCCAGTATATCTGGCCTATAACAAGAACTGAGAAGTGTTGAATAAATGACATAAAGATCATTGAATCTATACAGATAAGAATCAACTCAACAGAATGAAAAATAGCATTGCCAGAGAAATGATCTTTTTGTTCCTATTAAATTATAGAGAATCCTAACATATATATTCTAAATCAGCAGTTCCAAAACATTTTGGTCTTAGCACACTCTTACACTTAAAAGATATTAAGGATTCTAAGAAGCTCTTGTGTGTATTATGTCATTGATTATATCAGATATTAAAAATGAGAAACATTTAAAATATGTTGAATTCATTTTAAAATAACAATAAGTTACATTCTAAAAATAATACATCAATTGCATGTTAAAAATAATTATATATTAGTAAATTACATATTTTAATGAAAATAGCCATTCCAAAAGAAGAAAAAAGTTGTGAGAAGAGTGACATTGTTTGACAATTTCACAAATCCTTTTAATGTCTGGATTCCTAGAAGACAGCTTGCATTCTCATATCTTTTACCACATTCAATCTGTTGCAATGTTAAGTTCTGGGTGAGGAATATAAAGAAATCTGTTCTGACATATATATCTAGTTGTAAAACAAGTTGTAATAATGTATATATTACAACATATATATCTAGTTGTAAAACTGAGTATTTTCATAATGTTTTCAGATAATCTTTGTTACTACACCAAAACTTAACAAATATTGTTTGATAAAGATTAGTTTCAGTTTTCTGACTGTTCAATAAACTTAAAATTCATTGGTCTATATTGTGCTTCAAATACATATTTTAATCATAGAAGCTTTGAAATATTTGCAAAATATTGTTTCACTGAATTATATATCTCTTTTAAATGTTGGAACATTTTACTATATAATAACAAAACATTACACTAGTTGATATCACCATCAATGTAATCAGAAAAGTCTGATCAGAAAACCTGGACCTGATCTGGGGAGTATATAAGTTTTGCAAAATATTAATTTTTATATGAAGTTGTAAATGTTATAATTGGCAAAAAATTCTGTCAGTTTTTCTTGAGCTAACAGGTTGACTTTATTCATTTTTAAGAAAAATCTTACAAACACTCAAGTCTTAATAACCATGGTTTATATGTAATAGTTTTTTCAAGAAAAAAATGACATGCCATCAAAAAGATGATTAATTCAGCTTACAACTCAATCATATAAATACTCGCCCCACCTCTGCTGAGTCAACCATCTTGCTTTGATCTGGAACAAAAGTGCTTTATGTTTGCATTTCACTGTACAGTGTATATTGTTTTTTTTACTGAAACATCAAGGTTTTGATAATCAGTAAATTTTACTCCTTCTTGGCCGTTCTTAAGTGAAACTAGCATTTTTCTTTTTTTCCATTGCAAGTGTGTAGCAGTGAGGAATAACGACTACTAGTGTAGTTTGGCACCACTGTCTGCTTCATTGTAAAATGTCAGTGATTTTATCATTGCTACTTTTTCTTATTTTCTTTTTATCATAATTGCAAATATCAACACAATGAAAGAGGCAAGTACAATTTTAATATTGTTATGAAAGTGTTTTTCACCTGGCAGATCACTTGAAAGAGTCTTGGGCCCCCCTGGGGATGTGTGGACTACATTGAGAGCCACTATTCTAAATAATCTCTCTCCATAAGTTCTGTATGAAGTAAGAAGAAACTGACTATTATAAAAACATGCAGACAAGTTATATTGTTAGAGAGGGAAGCAACTCAAATAGTATTTTGTTTGAAAATTTTAATACCTCCACTTGGTATAATTTTTAAAAGTAATACTAATTGTTTAAAAGTAATGCCAAAATAGAGAAAATGTTATGTTTAGCAATGGCTATGTTTCTGTTCCATTTTCCCTCCAGGTGCATATTTTATTTATTTATTTTTTCCTTTTTGTTGCTATACGATTGTGATTGAAATCTAATCTAGTATAGTTTAAAAAACTTGTCTAAAGGGTCATCATAGGGTAGGATATAAAAAGTGGATCATTTTAATAGCACATGAGCTGAAAATCAATCTGTGTTCCTGAACATTATATGTCTCCAAATATTTAAAAATGAATGGTGGATACTTTATTGGATCTGCATTACAGCACATTAAACTATAATACCTTTATATGGGAGAATGACTTTTTAAACTACCAATCAGTTGCAACCTTTCACTGAAATCGTACTACATATCCCCTAGGCTCAGTTATTTACTAGTCTACTTTTCAGATATTAAAGGCTTTATGCTTTATTTTTTAAAATGGACTTTCATTTGGTATATACCATACAATGAGTTAAAGGCATTACAGCAGGTACCAAGTGATTGAGGTGAGTTTGGGCTCCATTCATTGCAGTCTCCTGTGAATAAATACTATTTCAACAAATTTGTGTTGAATACTTACTATGTGCTACAGAGCTGGGTCAACCTCTGTTGGGGGCGGAAAATGAAGATATGTAAGGTAGACTCCCTTTCCCCAGAAAACTTGAAATCTAAAGGAAGGCCAACCTTATAAATAGGCAATTGTTAAAATAGATCAGAATTAACTAGTGACTAGAATTAGTAATGGAGGTATACATACATGATTGTTTTATGGAAGTCCAGTGGAAGGAATGATGTATTCTGACTGAGAAACTTAGAGAAAAAAGGAGTATTTTGTCAGGTCTTATGGGAGTAAGTGAGATTTTTCTGGGTGGGGACTTGGTTTGTGGGTTATATTCCAGGCAGAAGGCAGGTTAAGAGTCCAGGCACTGAGGGCAAAATATCTGGCATAGTTGATTAATGGTCAGTTGGCCACGAGGTACAATAGAAGTGAGGTGGCTGGAGGGCTGGATTGGAGAAGTGGTAAGTGTAATAGAGTGGGGGCTGTGAGGTTAATCATTGAAATGCTTACCCAGATCTTTTTGAAAGTCCTAAATTAAAGGAAATAAGATACTGTCATAGGAGTGTTTTGCAGTCCTAAAACATGCCTTCAAGCTGCCTTTTTCCTTGCCTTTTCAGTCTCTCTAGTGGTATCTAGATTTTTGGAGCATAACCAGTATGTCATTCTACCTATATAAAGTTAAAAAAAAATGTGAGAATAAGATTTAAACATTGGCCCAATTTTATGACAAAGTTTTAATTTAATTATTGCAGCAGTCACAATAGTAATACAGCTAACCTTTGAACAACCCAGATTTGAACTGTGTGGGTCCACTTATAGGATAGATTTGTTTTCACCTAAATTCGGATGGAAAATATAGGGTTTGCAGGTGTGAAAGGCACCTGTACTGAAGGCCAGCTTTTCCTATGGGCAGCTCTGCAGGGCCAAGTGTGGAAGTTTAATATCTCAGATTTTGGTATTGGAGGGGGGGTGTCCTGGAACCAATTCCAAGCTTATACAAGAGAGATGAGTGTAATGGATGTATTGTCTCATTTAATCCTCCTCCTCATCACTCTGAAGGTGGCACTCTTGAGATCCCCATTTTACAGACAGTAACTTAGTCTTTTAAAAGTAGGTGGCAGCGTTGGGATTTGCATCTGCACTTAAATATCATGCTGTACTGCTTCCCACAACCTTGGAGAAATGGCTCCTTTTGTTTCCATTTTACAAAGAAAGAAACGGAGGCTCAGGGAGATTAATAATTTTCCCCATGATTATACTGTCATAAATAGGAAAGCTAGGATTTTAGCCTCTATTTGTGGTGCTCCTCAGAACTTTTGTTCTTGTCATGACATCATGCTGTCAGCTCATGTTAGACTGGTGTTCCTGAGGATATTTCAGTTCTTCCCCCACATTCAGGATCAGAGTGGCAAGGGAAAATCCTGCCCTGTTCCCAGGGTAAGCAGAGAGGAGCACAATTGATGCTTACAAAGTGTTGTGGCCTTGCAGACATATCATGTGCATCTCTGAATTAAGAAAGGCTATTATGTGACAGTCCTCCCAATGGCAGACCAAATGCTTGGAAAACAGGATGATTCCTTTTCTCTGTTTGAAAAACAGTTTTGGGCCAGGTGTGGTGGCTCACACCTGTAATCCTGGCACTTCGGGAGGCTGAGGTGGGTGGATCATGAGGTCAGGAGATCGAGACCATCCTGGCCAACATGGTGAAACCCCATCTCTACTAAAAAAAAAAAAAAAAAAAAAAAATTGGGCGTGGTGGCACATGCCTGTAGTTCCAGCTACTTGGGAGCCTGAGGGAGGAGAATTGTTTGAACCTAGGAGGCGGAGATTGCAGTGAATCGAGATAGAACCACTGCACTACAGCCTGAGTGACAGCGTGAGACTCCATCTCAAAAAATATACATATATATATATAAAACAAAACTAAAAATAGAAAACAGTTATACCTTGGGGGTGATTGTTTTCTGCAGGTAGGCTAGATTAGTGATTTCTATGCATTGAAAACAGCCTCATTAGAATCAACTCAGGAACATTGAACACACAAACGTGCATACATACACACACACATTTATGGAATTCTGATTCAGTGGCTCTCCCTTACAGTCAGTAATCTATTTTCTAAAAGCTCCTTGGAGGCAGACCAGAATAGTGTAATGGTGAAAGCCTGCTCTCTGTAGCCACATCTCATTGGTTTTATTCACAGCCATATAAGCAAGTATTCATTTTATAATTGCAATCGTTTTCTACATAAATAATAATTAATTGCCCATTTTGATTTTATTTATCACTAATTTTTAAGTTCCTCCACTTCCAATTTCTCATTTTCATAATAAAATCAGCTTTAGATAGGAAGATATATTTTGGGTTATTCAGTTATTAACATCTTATATGGTTTATTACAGAAGATGCTAGAGTTTCTCTTGGGAAATGTCTATTCAGTATTTTCTTGAAATTCTACGTTACTACTTATTATGGCGGTTGACAAACATACCTGAATAATGTGAAACTTTAAGACAAGAATCTGCTGCCAAAACCACCTGTGGAAAGAGGAATCTTTCAGCACACTTTCTCAACCTTTCAAATCAAGAATTGCTGAGTTCATGTCAGAAATGATAGTTTTCTTTCCAAAGCAGTGAAGCTGAGGTCAACAGTGTAAATGATTTGTTCAAGGTCAGGGAAGGAGTGCTTACTTGAGTCTCAATTTTTGACTTGGGGCCACCTTTCGTGGGTTATATTCCAGGTAAAAGGCAGGTTAAGAGTCCAGGCACTGAGGGCAAAATATCTGGATTTTTTGTGTCAGTTATCAGCACGGATCCCCTGTTTAGCAGAAAAAGGATAAGAAAGATTTTATATAAATTATGCATAAAGTACTATTTTATTCAAGACTTTAAAAAATGCCACTGCTCCTTTTCATACCCATCCTGAAAATGTTCTTATTTTCTGTCTTTGTACAAACTAATTCAATGTGGCTTGTTACAAGTTATATCCTAGCAAATAAAAAATTGCCCCATGTTAATAATCAGGGGTGATACTAGCCTGTGGCATATTGTTCCGTGGAGTACCTCCTGTGATTGATATCAACTTGAGGTTGAAGGAGCATTTTCATTGTTCAAGAGCTAGGTAAACAGTATGTTAATTATGCAACTGATTTATCATTCTCAATGTTGCCTGGCATTTATTTATGTGAAAAATATATTGTTTGGAAAGGTCCTTTGGGATCTCTCAGAACAGTAATATATAAATGTATCATTATAGTTCTTGATAGTCATGTGTCACTTAACATTGGGAGCATGTTATGAGAAATGTGTTCTTAGGTGATTTCATCATTGTGCAAACATCATAGAAGTACTTACATGAATCTAGATGGGATAGCCTATTACACACCTAGGCTATATAGTATACATTGCTTCTAGGCTATAAACTTGTATAGCATGTTACTGTACCCAACACTGTAGGCAATTTTAACACACTGGTATTTATGTATCTAAACCTATCTAAACATAGAAAAGTACAGTAAAAATTCAGTATCATAATCTTATGTATATGCAGTCTCATTGACTGAAATGTTTGTGATGCACGACTGTAATTTATAGCTAACGTTAAATTAGAGTTATAAATAAGCATTAGTAATAACTGAACATAATTATACAGAGGGGTCATGGGAGGATCACCACCAATCTCAAAAAGGAATAGAGGGAAGATTGCATTAGGAAAGCTGAGAACAATGATTTAAATCTCTTGGAAAGAATTGATCTAAAACACTGCTATTAAATATAGGTAACTAAACATAACGCTATGGTCTTATGAAAGATGTAAGATGCTAAGAGGTGAATATTACATGTTTACACTCTACTAATATAAATTATGTTTTGTGTGTGTGGTGTGTGTGTGTGCAAACGCAGTTTTGAGTAACTTTGGATGGAATCTGAAGATGATTCACTCTAATTTCTAGCTGCTGCTCCTGTTCTTACCGAGACTTTATTAGAACTTTTGTCATTAGAGTAGAATGGGAAAAGGGAGTTTATCTTTTGTTCCATTATAAATGATTTTAAAAGACCCTATTTGGGCTTGGAAAGGATGTTGCCAAAATATGCCTTATGAAAGAATTAGATAATAATAATTTGTCCTTTAAAATGCAGTGGTTGATAATGAGGATGTCCACATCCTTCTTTCACTTCTTTAATAAACTATTTAGAAAACTACCCTACACTACAGCCACACTGCCCATTTTCCTCCTTAGCCTTCTGGGATCTGGTTTCTTCTCCTTTTCTTCCTCCCTGTACCACTGTTTCCTTCAGATCTGATTTGTGCATTGCTAAAGGCTCTGAACATTTGTGCTGTTCATCCTAAGTTATCCAGTTGAAGCATCTGAGACACTCTACCTTCTTGGAGTTTTTTTGTCAACATCTGTGGATTGCTCCCTCTTCTTCCTTCCTCCCCACTCCTCTTCCTCTCCCTTCTCTTACTTTTCCTTCCCCTCCTCCTCCTCTTCCATTAATTAAATATTTATAGTCTACCTACCACTCATTTTCCTCTCAACAGAGTTTCCCAGGGCTCTATGCTGGTTCCTCTGTTCTTTCTGCATCCTCTAATCCCCCACCTCACCCCGCCACTGATAATCTAGACCACTCATCTGGCTTCAGCTTTCTCTTCTATAGATGGTTCTCATATCTCTAGAGAGATGTAGAGATCTTTCTAGACCTCTCACTTATCCAACTGTATCTTTTACTAATCCACTTGGATGTTCAACTCATCAAGTTCAAAATCAGGTTTATCAGCTCTCACTCCACACCTATTTCTTCTCTTGAGTTTTTCATCTTGGTGAGTTAAACAGCATCCAACCTGGTCCTCCAAGTCAGCAAATTAGAACCGGTTTAAACTACTAAACCTATTTATAGTATTTCACTGGTAATGAAATATATTACAAACCTGTTCTTCCCCACTAGATTGCTCCTACCTTATTTCAATTACATTTAATTCCCCTCCCTTCAGTGGGCTATGTATGGCAGCCAGAGGGCTTGTTTTCAAAACACTTCTGTCATCATACTTCCCTCTTGCTTAAAGTCAGGAAATGGCTTCCTGCAGCTCTCAGTATCCTACCCCAACTCCTTGGCTTAGCACATCATACTCATCCTGAAAAGATTCTTATTTTCTGTCTTTGTACTGTGTGTGCCCTTTTCTCTGGCTTGCTGGACTCGTGATTCTGTAAATGGGTCATGCCCATCTTTGTGATAGCACACATGTTGTTCCTTTTCCTGGGTAATCCTCTCTTGTCTTTGACATGTCCTCTTTTACTCTTTATTTTTCAAAACCTCATTTCACCTTTTACTCTTTATCTTTCAAAACACAGGTCAAAAGTCACCTCTAGAAAGGCTTTTGTGGCTTGAGATTATCCTCATTAGTGTTAGTCTGATTTCGACACTCCACCTGCTTGTTCCTTTATCAGTAGGTGGCACTTACCATACTGCAATTGAATTGCTAATTTACTTGTCTGCCTCTAACCTAGACTACAGCTTTTTGAGGGTGGGAGTCATGACTTATTTGACGTTACATTCTCAGGACTTAGTTTAGTGCATAGCTAAGAGGTGTTCAATAGATGTTTGCTGAATGAATGAAAACTTTAATGGGCATTTGAAATAGCTTCTTGTAAGTCTGGACATGGCTCAGGGAAGGGAATGGAAGAATTACATGCTAGTGAATTTTCAGTCTAGTATTAAATTTAATATCATGAGAGAGGTTGTAACCACCCAGCAGGTTCACCTTGCCTGCTGCCTAGATGCTGCCGAGACAGAGCCGATTTATCAAGATGGGCAAATTGAAATAGAGAAAGAGTAATTCATGCAGAGCTGACTGTGCGGGAGACTGGAGTTTTATTACTACCCAAATCAGTCTCCCTGAGCATCTAGGGATTAGAATTTGTAAGGCTAATTTGTTGGGTGGGGATACCAGGACGTTGGGAGTGCTGATTCGTTAGGTCAGAGATTACATCATAGGGTGTCAAAGCTGTCTTCTTGCACTGAGTCAACTGGGTGGAGACCACAAGATCAGGTGAGCCAGCTTATCCATGTGGGTGGTTCCAGCTGATCCATCAAGTGCAGGGTCTGCACAATGTCTCAGGCACTGGTCTTAGGCTTTACAATAGTGATGTTACCCTCAGGAGCAATTTGGAGAGGGTCAGAATCTTGTAGCCTCCAGCTGCATGACTCCATAATTTCTAATCTTGTGGCTAATTTGTTAGTCCTACAAAGGCAGTATAGTACCCAGGGAAGAAGGAGGTTTATTTTGGGAAAGGGCTATAATAATCTTTGTTTTAAACTGTAAACAAAGTTCCTCCCAAAGGAACAGGAGAGCTTGAAGGTTGGAAGCAAGATGGAGTTGGTTAGGTTAGGTCAGATCTCTTTCACTCAATTATAATTTTGAAATGGTGGTTTCAAGGTTATCATTAGAGGGAGAAGGAGAAAGACTATATTTTATTGAAATGGTACTAAGTTGAGAGAGAGAGAGATGATTTTGAATCTCTAGAAACTCAACAGTATTGCTCTGATGCCAACAACATTGACTTAAAGATCTTCTAGTGAGATGAATCTTTGGATATTTACAAACATAAGCATATTTGGTTTCATATGAAAAAGTTATTTACAGTAGTACTGACTGCACTTTTCCATTTCTATTAAGCTATCTTGGGATCATATAGCCTCAGAGGAAATACAGTAGCAAAGGTTAAGAAATATTTAAAGCACATTTTTTCCCTAAATGTAAGGAGTGGGACACAAAAACATGCAGTTTGCAGTTATAGACTCATAACATTGACACACATAATTAATGAATAACCTTGTCCAAATTACAAGATGGGCTGAGTATAGCAAGCATGACAAATGGAAATGCTTTTGCTTGGTTCAGCAGATTTTGTTTATAAACTCTAGAGCACTTTTGATCCCTCTTTTAGGGGGTTATGTTTGCACATAGCTTAAGAAGTTAAAAATAAACTAGAATTTCAATAGATACATTGTTGTAAAGGTGTTGCACATTTCCAGTTAGTGAGAAGAGACCATACATGCCTATATGTTAAGTTAGGTTAAGTTTTTGATTTAGCATGGCACATTTTGTCGGAGGATTTCCCGGCCCCTGGTTCTGAAATAGATCACAGAACTGCTGTTGGTGTTGCCCATACTAAGTAGACTGGTGGTTGATGTAGGAAAATGCTCCATTTGTGCTGAGCCATGAGCCTTTTGTACCCAGAGCTTACATCAGCCTTCTGGAGTAACTTAACATTAACAATCTGTGCACTTCCACTTAAGGTGTAGTATAAAAATATTGGGCTCTTCTGGTTCTTGAATTGAATTTAGCATTAGCAAGGCTTCATTCTCATCCAGGGAGAGAAAGATGGTTAGTGCCCAGGTGTCCCTGCTTCTGCTTCCATCTTTTTACTGTTCCAGAGAACCCATTCCCTGCAGGTGCTCAAATGGGACTCACATTGTCTCCATCTGTCTCTTTCATTCTGCGTCTCTCTTTGTTCTTGTGATTAGAGCTTTTGAATTGTGGTTGCCGTCTAACAAAGAGTCTTTGTTTTTTCTTGATTTTAGTCTACTGTGAGGATATTTCTCCAGTGTATGCATAATCATTACAATGCTCATGGTATTATCAATAAATACCTATATGTATTCATATTTATAATCATAAATATTTTTCCAGAGACATGGAAATATTTGAGTCAAAGTTGGGTCTAGAACATGATCCTAGGGCCAGATGACACTTTCTGGCTGCAGATCGCAGGTACTAACAGTGTGAAGCCATCAGAGCACTCTGAAATGGTGAGTGAGGAGAGGGTGGGGCACCAATTATGTCAGCTACAATTGGTGCCATGTGAGAAAGTGAAGCAAAGGGAGGCTGAATAGCTAGCTGAACTTCATACAGGCAGGAGGGGACAGAATCAGGCCCTTAATCACTATGATAGCTCGCCATTGCGCTCAAAGGGTATGAAGCCTTTATGGCAGGGTGAGGCAATGAGAGTGAAGGAAGATGCTACTTAAGCAGCGTGGCCAGAGAAAAGCCTTTCTGAAGAGGTCCTTTGTGAACAGAGACCTGAATGAAATGAAGGGGTGAGGCTAGGGGTTTTCTCAGGAATGAACTTTCCAGCTAGAAGAGTGTCTGGCACGTTTAAGGTACAGCAAGGAGACCAGAGTGGGTAGAAAAGGTTGACAACAGGGTATAAGGGCAGGCAGCTGGGGCCACCTCACATACGGCCCAGAAGCCAGAGGGAGGCCTTCCCTGGATCATGAATGGTGTCCCTCCTTGTCAGCTGTTGAGCGGATTGGTTTTCTGAGTTGTTAGCTCCTGTACTGAAGTGTTTTCAAGGATCTTCTCTTCCTATGACTTTTCAGAGTCAAGGTTTCCTTGTCTTTGAGTGTTTTTCAAAGTTCCTGTATGTTTTTGTTTCCCTGTTTGTGCATTTGTGTGGATGGCCCACCTCTCCAGAGCTAGTGTGGGTGTGATGCTTTTCTGAGCTTCTTTTTCTACTCCTTTGGTATTTCGCAAACTGAGAAGACAATTGGAGCACAAAGCTCCAAGCCCAGTTCCTAGTATCCGGGAGGCTTTCCTTTTCTGCACCATTACTGCTCTGCAATGGGATCTATTCTTCTTCTCCCACTGTGAGCCAGCCAGCTGGGGTCTATATTTCTTCAGGAAGCAAAGGGAAATTCGTCCTTATGCACAGACAGCATTCCAAGCAGCGCTGTTGGCAAGGGCACAGACAGGAGGAGCTTTGTGTGGCACAGCACTGTGAGAATGGCCTCAGTTCATATATTTCTCCCTTCCTTGATTTGCTACCCATGTGCTACAGTTCCCTACCGGATCTGTGAAGAGAGCACTAATGGCGGTGGGGAGGGTGTGGGGCAGATAGTGGCAGAGAGAGATTACTCATGCTGCCTTTGAAAGCAGCGGCTGTGGAATAGACTGGTTCTCAACAATTTTCTTCCTGGCATTTCTTTAAATGAGGTTCACATGCATGACTCACTTCTCCTTGTGTCTACAGGGCTTAGCTCCACCTCTTTCTTTCTGAATGTCAATCATATCAGAATATAAGTACCAATAATGTAATCTTATATGTAATTTGCTCAAGTGTACATACAATAATACTAGTAAAAAGCTACATGCTATACACATCCCAGCTGGCCCTAATGCCCAGCTATACAGTTTCAGGTTGTTAAAAATTCGTTATGTCTTAAAGGTCGTGGGACGTGGATATTGCATGTGGAGAGGCAAACAGCAGGGGAGGATCTATAGTTATGTTTTCTTAGGGGTGTGTGTGTGTGTGTGTGTGTGTGTGTGTGTGTGTGTACGTGCGATTTCAGATGAGGATGAGCAGGTGCTTTCTGGGCAATTCACCATGTATACTTTAAAATCTGCTTTAAGTAATTTTAAAATTCTTTCCAGATCCTGGATATAGGCTTACTATAAGTACTGCTTTAAATGATACATTTCTTTTTCATTTTTTTTTCTTAGTGTTTATAATTATTTTAGGGGGAAGTTAGAAAAGTTTGTATCTGAGACATATACCTATATAGAAACTGATCCCATTGACTTTTTAAGATCTTTATTGTAGCGATTTATTAAGGCTAGGATTTTTATTAAATTGCCATATAGTAATATACTATATTTTAAAATCTACATTATTCTGAGGCAATTAAACTTGAAATCAAATTTTTTCTAAATATATACAGATTTTACATATTAATATGTTAATGTCAGTGATTAGCATTTTATACGAGGTATGTTCTTAATGCACTCAAATGTCTCATATCCAACCCACAGAATTATATAGTATATTCTAAATGCAGTCTTGTTGAACCTGTATATTGATATATATTAATATGTAAATATTCTGTGTCATTTAACTATTTAAATATTCAATTAAAATATATTTAGATAATAGTTAAAATTATTTTTATGATTAAATACACATGTATATATTTATAGAATTTGTGAAAAAGTTATGCAGTAATCATAACATAGCTAATCGAGTACTATGATAAACTTTGGGTGAATTTTATTTTATTAAAGAGGAAAATGATATATCAAGAATATTTAAATTTATATTAAGTGCTTGACCATATTTTTATGAATAATAACACATTACTCATGCAAACCAGAGACTTTTTTTTTCTTGGAGCAAATCTTGGGTGGCCTATCTTGGTTTCATCAGGATTTTCTTCAGATTGGAAGGCTTGCTGGGGCTTACAGTTTCAGATTTTTAAAAAACACTTATTTCATCTTTGTATAACTCTGCAGTAAGATATGCCAATTTTCATAAAACATCTGAAGATTTTTCTGGGAGATAGGGGGAGACACTTCCAATTCCTCTTTTGTTTTCCAAATTATAATGAACTCAGTCTCACTGGTAGGAAAGGGCTGTCAATTTCTGGAGGATTTTCAGGAAGATAATCTCAATAAGATCAGGGCTCAAGCCCTGTTCTGGGACAGGATGGGGAGTAAGTGACAGAAATTGTTGACCACTTGGGGGATTTGGGACCACCTTACTTGGGAGAAGCTCTATATCCCAAAGCAGTGCCAGAGCAGGGACCCATTCATCAGCACAGGCACAGAGATGTGACACCCCTTTGGATTCTAGATCCACATGCTTATGAAGGGTCCGGATTAGTGTATCAGAGAACTGTTGACTCCGAGTCTCCTGGCCCATCCAGCAGGCAAACCACTGAAGTGGGCTTGCCTACTCTCTAAGAATCACAGAGCAAGGAGTCTGTGACTGCCACTAAAATAAGGACTACTTCCCTATCCTCTATCTCTTTTTTTTTTAACCTGATCCATGAATGATGATGATGATGATGATAATAGTGGCTGGCATAGAGTTTACTATGCGTCAGACTCTCTTAAAAGAGCTTAACATATATTAGTTCTGAAGAAATGCTTTGAGAAAATATTATTACTTCCATTTAACATTTTCTTCAAAATGAGACACAGAGAGAAACTGATATAGCTTGGATATTTTTCCCCACCCAAATCTCATGTTCAAATATAGTCTTTAGTGTTTGAGATGGGGCCTGGTAGGTAGTGTTTGCATCATGGAGGCAGATCCCTCATGAATGGCTTAGGCCATCCTCTTGATGGCATGTGAGCTCTCACTCTTGAGTTTACTGGATATCTGGTTGTGTAAAAGTGTGTGGCACCTCCCACCCGACCTTCTTTGCTTCTACTCTGGTTATGTGACTTTGCCTTCCATCATAATTGTAAACTTCCTGAGGTTTCTCTAAAAGCTGAGCTGACACCATGCTTCTTATATAGCCTGCATAACTGTCAGCCAATTAAACCCCTTTTCTTTATAAATTGCCCAATCCCAGATATGTGTTTATAGCAGTGCAAGAACAGCCATTATAACACAGGTACATTTATATGTCCAACCTGATAATCGCTCAAGTCTGCCTCATAAGCTTATATTTTTAGCTTCTAGGTCATTTTCTGTTTCTATTGGAAGCCAGTAGACATTTTGTTACAGTCAGGGCTTTAGAGTAGGAGTGGACCAGATTGGGTTACTCTGTCTTCCCTCCACTTTTAGCCTTACTATTAGTCAGCATAGGGATTGTGGATCTTCAGTCTAGGCAGTGTAAGTCTTAGAAAGCACAGATAGGGCTTCCTGCTGCTATTTGTGAGGTCTTGAGCATCACAATCTGGGGCATGACAAGGGTATGTTCTTTGCACCCCAATAGTAAAGAGGGATGCCCTAGGTTGAAATATACATGTATCACATGTATTTGTGTTTGTGATTACTGATAATATGTTTTTCATTACTGAGTATAAAACTACCCTTAGGCCAATTTTTGTCTGAATAATGCAAATCTAAAGGTTGGCCACGATTTACCTGTCTGTTGTAACTTGTAGACTGTGCACTTCGATGCTGTCAGAAATGTCTTCAGTCATCTTGAGCAAACATCTGTTCTTGTCATCTCTTTTGCAATTCTTTTTCACAGCACAGACCTCATCTGAGAGAACCCACAGACTATAAAGCCTGACGCAAGGTACTATTTGTTTCCAGCTATATAAGTAACTTTGGATGTCTTGTTTATTTGATTTTCTTGTTTCCCCAAACCAATGATTTTTCACTTCTTTTTAAAGTACTGCTTAAAATCAGTTTTGAAGATAACAGGAGATGTATTGAAACAGTCAAAACTCCCAAATCTTTTTTTTTTTTTTTTTTTTTTTTTTTTGCAAATAGTTTATTATACATACGTGCATGTTTTCAGCTGTCCCTTTTCAGGCACACATTTTAAAATATGCATTACATAAAAGTATCTTTAAGTTATGCACTTTCCACAACCATAAAGAAGATAAGTGGATCACCATGAAGCATTCCTAAGATACTCATGCATATTTGTCAGGATAGCCAGTTGTAATAAGCAATGCCACTCTCTCAATGGATTGATATGAGAAAGGCAGATTGCTTTATAAATATCACAGTCCAGTGCAGGTTAGTGAGGCTGAGAGGGACTTTTGCTCCATGCACTCATTCAAGGAACTAAGGTTTCTTTCACACAGTGACTTGACCATCCTCTGGGGCATCAAGGTTCCCTGCTAGATATTTGCACCTCAATAGGCAATTGAGGGAAGAGAATAAGCATGGGAGATCCAGCAGGAAGCCTTTCAGGAACCAGACTTGGAATTGTCGTGAAACACTTCTTGCATTTTATTGACAGAACTCAGGTCTGTGCCTTAATGCAGGGGATGCTGGGAAATACAGCTGCCTGCTCAGGAGAAAAAGCAATACAGTTTGGAGGACAATGAGCTAGTCTTACACATCTCATTAAAGAGAAATCACAGTGTAGTAGCTGAGTTGGCTTCCTTCCTCTAAGCCTCGAGAGGAGGATTCAAGTGAATTATGATATCTCCAAGCAGAGAAAACATGAAAACATATTCACTTAAGCACTTCACACAGACACCTGCTTAAAAATGTATGCCCTCTTTGTAAATGTTAGGTTTTGAAGGGAAACTAACAAATGTAAACTCCTGGAGGCCAGGAGTGCATTTTATTCATAGGTGCTGCCTGTAGTAAAATTAGCCATTTCTGATTTTTTACCTTCTCGTTATTTCGATCACTTGTGTTTCTTACCCTGACCTCAAATTCTTCAACATTCTTGCTTTTCACCTACTGCCCAGGGTGGCCAAACTTGAGTAGATGTAGGAGAAATAGAGTTTGCTTAGATGATTCACACAAATACGTAGTTAATTGTAAAATTCTCTTGGGGTCCTCAAAGTTCTCTGCAGCCCACTGTTTTCAGTGTAATTACACTTTCATTTGCCCACACCTGTGAGTCCAAAGCTTCTCAAAATGTTGCTGTTAACATGAACACTAATTCCCTGATATCTTTGACCATTGGTTGTGTGTTGCCTTAAGTGAAGCTTTTTTTGGTTTGTCTCCTAGCATCAGTAACTACACATTTTTGAGCCATTGTTCTGATTCTGTCATGTTCTGAATTCTAGTATCTCTGGGGTTCTTTAATTCTTGGGTTATTCATTCTTTATTCCAGGTGAGTTATGGGCCTCTATTTCCTCCTCTCGGGCCTGTTCTGTTGGCCACAGGTCTACATCTATAGTAACTTCTCAACTGAAGCCAATAGCTGACAGCAAAAGGGAATTCTCAGTTGACATAATTTCTAAATATACGTGAAATGAAGCAATGCAGGAGGTACCATGAAGGAGGCAAAATTGTGCAGAAGCTATCTCTCATACCCCTTCACACCATGTTCTTGAATGCCACCGGCAGTTAGATCTGCTTTCATCTGGATGAAGGGACAGAGAAAGGGGTGTTATTACAGCCCTTCAATTTCTACCTCTTCCTGAGGAAATAAAGGATCTGTTCTTTTAATAAAGGGAAAATCACCCTCCAAAGAAAACCTGCAAGATGCAGAGCCTTGCCTGACTTGACTTATCCACATATTATCCCAGTTGCAACTTTCACATCCAGGGGATATATTCTTACGAAAAGGACACCTGATTCATCACACACATAGGGTGCTTAGAGCCTCTTTATAGTAAACGGAGGAAATTCCGCCCCTAAGTTCTTTAGAAATCTTCAGACAGCTGTTAGGGATGATCATTCTTACCTCATTCTTCCTGAAACTAATCTCAGAAATTCTGCCATTATCCTAACTTCCTGAAACCCTCACCTCCCACCTCCCACCCCTCACCAGTCCTCGTCCTTAACCTATTCCTTCATACTGTGACTCTGTGTCTGGAATCACCAGCTGTCCACCAGTCTAGTCTTTCTTTTTCATGGGCACAGGCTAGACTCTATGTCCCAGCTGCTTCTGCATGTATGTGTGCCCATGTCCCCAAGTTCCATCCAGAGGAAGTGGGTACATGCCACGTGAGGCCTAACATAAAAATCTCTCCTACACACTTCTTCATGCTCCCCATTCTTCAAGTTAACTGACATATTGAACACCAGGATAACCTGTGAAATCACATATTGGAGAAGAAAATCATCATGCTGAGTTTCAGAATGACTGTGTGGAGGAGAGCTGCCCCATTGTCCTGAACAGTATCCCTGAATTTCCTACATTATGATTTTTGTTGTTGTTGCTCAAAACAGAAGAATTTGGGGGTCTATTTTTTATTTTACATCTAGTCTATCTAAACTAATATAGAGGGATTGATTGGAGTGGGCCTCACAAGCTGTTTTTGATAGCAGGAGTCCTAGGTTAGCTGTGGTTGGTTCTTCTAGAACTAATGGGTAAAGGCAACTTTGATTCAATTTTTTAAGTTTACTTTTTAAATAATGTTCTGGTTTTTTAGAGACTAGGTCCTGCTCTGTCGCCCAGGCAGGAGCGCAATGCCTTGATCACAGCTTACTGCTGCAGCCTCGAACTCCTGGGCTCAATCAGTTCTCCTGCTTCAGCCTCCTAAATAGCTGGGATTCTAGGCATGAGTCACCATGCCTGGCTTGGCTTAATTTTGTCAAAACAAAACTGATTCCATTTGATTCAAGACTGTAATGGATTTGCTGGTTAAGAATTGAAGTGAGTCAGTGGAAAGATAACATATGACCCATTTTATGTCACTATTTATCCTTTCTTTGTAATGCTCTGGCTTTTCTGTGTGTTGCTCATGCGGTATGGCCATCTGCTTACAACTTTTAAAAAATCACTGAGGAATGTATTTATAAGTATTTCCACTCTTGAATCTTATATCATTTTTCTCATGTTGTGTACTTTATGTGTAACCTGAAATTTGCAAAATTAACAAACTTAAAGAGAATATTATTCACATAGTAATGTGTAGTAGTTGTGATATCTTTCTATATATGGTAGTTGTGTGTAGTGATAATTATGTATATAGATAGAAATATATATAATTTTTAGAACCAATGGGATAATCAAATGAATACTGTGTTCATTTCCTATGCCTGCTGTAGCAAATTCCCACAACCTTAGTGGCAAAACCAACACAAATTGTCTTACAGTTCCTGAGGTCAGAAGTCCAAAATGAGTCTCACTGGGCTAAAATCAAGACATCGTCAGGCTGCATTACTTTCTGGTGGCTCTAAGAAAAAAAAAGTGTCTTGTTGCCTTTTCCAGCTCTTTGAGCCCACCCACTTCCCTTATCCCAGTGCTCTCTTCCTCAGTCTTCAAAGTCAGTAATGATACAGTCCCTCCACCTCCACTTCCACCTCCCTCTTCCACATCTAAGTACCTGTGACTACATCGGGCTGACCCAGATAGTTCAGTAGAACTGAATTGGCCACTGATTGGCAGCCTTAATTTTATCTGCTACCTTTATTCTTATTGACATATTTATTCACAGGGCCTTGGGATTAGGCATGAGTCTACCTACCAAAATTTATCACTGTGCCAAATATTAGGTGATAGTCCCCATCCATAAAGATTATAAAGTTTATTCAGTAGAAGAAGTTATAATGTAATGATGCTGTAATATAAATGATCCACAATTATTCTTGTGATATGTAAGAAGACTGCTCAAAACAGGCAGTGAGAAAGGAGAACATGTTATCATGGATGCATTCGTGATTGTGCTTGGTTGCTTTAGTGAGAAAAGGGTAGCATTAGCTGCTCAAAATATAAGCGGTAGCAAAAAGTTTGAAAATTATCTTATAGGATACAGGAAACAAGAAAGACTTTTTAGTTTATACAGTGACATAAATAGTTTGTGTTTTAGAAAGATTATCTTCATAGTCCCATGAAGGATTGACTGGAGAGGTAATCCTGAGGTAGAGAGATCTAAAAGGCTATGGCATTCATCTAGTAGGTGATGATGGGAGCTGTGGTAGGGGTTATAGACCCTGAGGCTGATTCAAGAAGTATGTAGGAGATAGATTCTACGGCTTTTGGTAATACTTGGCTAGTTGAAAGGGAAAACAAAATAGAATCTAGGATAACTCATTTTCCTTTAGGTGATGGAAGTGTTGCTAATTAAAATAAATATAAGGGCCAGGCTTGGTGACTTATGCCTGTAATCCCAACATTTTGGGAGGCTGAGGTGGGTGGATCATGGGGTCAGGAGTTCAAGACCAGCTGTCTAAGCTGATGAAACCCTGTCTCTGCTAAAAAATACAAAAAATTCACTGGGCATGGCAGCAGGTGCCTGTAAACCCAGCTACTTGGAAGGCTGAGGCAGATCATTGCTTGTACCCGGGAGACGGAGGTTGCAGTGAGCCGAGATCGTGCCACTGCACTCCAGCCTAGGTGACAGAGCGAGACTCCATTTCAAATAAACAAATAAATAAATACATGAGGAAGGATATTCTGTAGACAGAAAATGCATTTAGTTTTAAACATGTTGGTTTGAGTTTCCCATGTAGCATTCTGGAGAGGTCCAGTTGGAAATAAGATTAAAAAGTATGACGCTCAGGAGCAAAGTGAAAGAAACAAAGTTTCAATGCAGATTTGATGAAACAGTATCTTCTGATTATCCATGATACTCAGTCATGGTCATAATTTTATTAGACACATGCATATAAATTAGTCACCTCCTGATGTCCTTCCGTTTCAGTGTTCAGTAGTACAATTTTGCCTTTCAAATTCTGGAATTAGGAGGTCTTGTCCTAGCCTAATCTTCATAAAAGCAAATATCAAAATACATCTGAACAGCAGGAGGGTCACAAAATTAGATAAGGATTAGGCCTATTTAAAAAAAAAGAGGCACCATCAGGAGTGCTGTTCTTGCAAAGTTGGAGAATGGGGTAGAAAGAGTTAGAGGAAGTTTTCGACAGTACAGTTTAATACAGATAGAGGGAAGTCATGTTCACAGACAGAGCTTGACTTTCAATGACTATTAAATGAAAGTAAATCAACAGTCAGAGGAGTGCAGAAGAGGTCAAATCTAAGTAGAGGGAGGTAAGGAAAGAAAGAGGGGAAAAATTAGGTGAATCGAATGTTCTATGAAAATAAAATGATCATTTTGATTTTTTGATGAACCTGGGAAAGTATATTTGAAGTCAATTACAAAGAAATTTCAAAATAAGTGTTCTGGGCAATAGCGACAACACCAAGAAAGAGTTTAATCTTCTGAAAGGTCATAGAAGCATGTTTTTCTCTAGATGCATGTATAATTATAGCACAATTGGTAAAATAAAGGTTTCATTTCTTTATAACATCATTATGTTCATTCTTTAAAGAGCTCAAAGGAGAGAGCAGTGCTTTAGTGATGGCTGCACTTTAGTATTGTAAAACAAAGTCCAGGGTTTGAGTCTGAACTGAAAAGATTTTTGATTGTGTAGATTCAGAATCAGACCTAAAATTTTGTGCCTTTGAGTTTGATCACCATTCAAGCCAAGCTCTGAAGCTTTTGACATTGTGAAGAAATAGTGACAGATCAAAGGAGAAAAAGAAAATCACTGCAGATAAAATTCAATTCACACATTTTAAAAACAGGTGTATCCTATATACCATTGGAGTGTAGGGTCAAGCTGTTAGTGCTGATGAGATGGCAGCTCAAGACAGCAGAAAACATTTTATGTTGTGATGACAGTAGAATGACCAACACACTGATCTTTTATCTCTGTGTTTGCTAGAGGGAAAAGTGAAGGAAGGCAGCAAAATAAACACTCACAATGCAGTTTCCTCAAAAGCCATCTGAAAGCTCTGAGTGTCCCCATACTCTTTGAGAGAAGCCAATGAAAATTCTACCTCTGTCCAGTAAAGTTTCCTTTTTTTCTCATTTTCCTGTTTTGTAAAGATAAGGCAAAAATTACAGATACCTTTGATCAAGGGAGTATTACTGTATTATAGAAAATTCAGTTGTATATAAGAGATCCACATGTATTTTTATCTAATTTACTTATAAACACTAAAAGATTTATATTTTGTCAGTATAGTCTTAGAATTATGAAACTTGGAATTGTAAATACAGTGTGTATGGGGTCTTAGAAGTCATCTAGTTCTATATTATCCTTTTCAAATGAATATACTGCAACATTTTTGGTTAAAAATTAAATTTTGCTTTTGTTATATTCACAATGTAATTACCCTTATTAGGAAGGCATTCTGTCAGAAGAATGATGACTGCTCTAATAACCACCTATTCATTTAAGAGGCAACTTGTGGCCGGGCACAGTTGCTCACAGTCCCAACTGCAGCAGAAGGATTGCTTGAGCCTGGGATTTTGAGAACAGCTTGGGCTAAAAAAATTTTTTTTTAATTATTATCCAGGTATGGTGGCACATGCCTGTAGTCCTAGCTAATCAGGAGGTCAAGAAAGGAGGATTACTTGAGCCCAGGTAGTTGAAGCTGTAATGAGCCACGATCATGCCACTCTACTCCAGTCTGGGTGACAGAACGAGACTCTGTCTCAAAAAAAAAAGATGTGAGAATAACATGAGTTAATTATATACAATAAAGGAAGAAGACGAAGAGAGAGACAAGAAAGAAAGGTAAGAAGCAGAAGAAGAGGAGAGAGTGAGAAGTAAGAAAGTGTCCATTTATGATGTATTGATATAAGAGCTGCTCTTACTAAAGGCATTATAAATTAGGAACACTGGTAAAATTAATCACTATTGCTTTAAAAATATAACATTAGAATTATAAAAAGTAAAGGAAAAGAAAAAATATAGAATTTGCTATAGAAATTAGTAAGTATCTTTTAATTTCCCTTTTTTTTTTTCAAGACTAAAGATTGTTGTTTAACCTAACAGCTGCTGCTTTAAAGAAAAAAAAAAAGTCTCTGCCTATTTGTAATTTCCTAGCTCCCTGGAGGCCTGGTGAATTGTGTGGCATTGTTGCAGAGAAATATTGCCCTGCTAAAATATATAGTGGATCACAGCCTGGATAAACTTCAGCTATCACAGGGCTGTCCAATAATACACTTCTGTAAGTTGTTGTGGTGGTTCTGAGGCCCTTCATTGTTATTTTTCACGTACGTTGACTTTCACAGACTTGCAACACCATACTTTCATGTGAATGGAATGACACCTTGACAAAATCATTTACAACCTACTTTATGACTCCTTTTAGTACAATATCTGAACCACACCTGCCCATTTACTGGAATATGATTGCAGCAGAATTCCTAAAGGTTTAAAACATTATACTGATGAATACTTTATTGAGTAAACATTTTATTTTGACCACTTAATGTAGTTTAGAAAGTGAAATCTATGTTTATGTTAAAAACAACTACTTTCAAAATATCCTTTTTTATTGCTCAACAAGTTAAAACAAATAATGCATACTGTGATAATTTATTGTGTGCCAAGAATTATGCAAAATACTTTTATCTCATCAATATTGTCTCATTTATTAATTGATGTTTTATGGTAACTTTGCAAAGTGTATATTATTATAATACGTACTTAGGTTAAAAAAAAGAACTGGAGTTCACAGAGGTTTAATAATTTTTCTAAATGTTCCCACCTTTTCAGTAGCCAATCTAAGAACTGAATTCACATGTGTTTGACTCCAAAACTCAGGTAATTCCATTGTCTCACAATGTACAATATTGATTATACATTAAATTATTTCCAAAATATGTAAAAGTAACTGTATGAAAGATGACGGTAGTGAGCCTAATATTTTTCCTTCAAGAAGTAGATAGTAAAGTTTTTTAGTTGGAAAGTATGGCAGATTATGAAAATGATTTGGGGCTACCTTCGTAAGAAATGTATTTGGGTGTTTCTCAGGAGTTCATAATCGTGGTGAGAACCCAAGTGAAAGTGGTTGACACAAACATCTAATGGTGCAGTAAATGGAACTCTGACCCTCAGACAGTTCTGGACAGGGAAGAGATAGAAAGCATGAACAATGGAGCCGATCCCTGCAGCAAATAATTCTAGATGGCTGGAGTTGCAAGGCAAATGGAAAATTTGAAGCTCAAGTGTGGTTACATCTACCTTTGACTCTCAGTTGGCTATGATGCCTTTGCAAAGTAGGTAGTGGAGACATTACCCTGAAAAGTCCTGGCCTCCACCTCACACCAGCAAAACAACTCACTAGCACAGAGACAAAAGCTCATCATCACTGCAAATTCTTGCAACTGACTCACTCCAGGATGTGAAATATCATAATCAAAACTGAAAAAATCTGTGAGTCAAGAATACCCCCATTCTAGAACTTGAGCCTAAAATAGTCAGGTATAAACATTCTTGGTCAGTGAAGAATGCATTTTTTGAACCTCCTAATATGGAACTGAAGTTATTAAAAGCATCACCATTCAAACTAAGGAATCCATCTAATTATGTACTTATGAAAGAGTTCCCTCTAGAAATAAGAAAAGAGTTTAGATGATATTAAATTTGTGATAGCCTGGACAGGGAAAATGTGGCACATATATACCATGGAATATTATGCAGCCATCAAAAATGATGAGTTCGTGTCCTTTGTAGGGACATGGATGAACCTGGAAACCATCATTCTCAGCAAACTGACACAAGAACAGAAAATCACACACCGCATGTTCTCACTCATAGGTGGATGTTGAACAATGAGAACACATGGACACAGGGAGAGAAGCATCACATACTAGGGTCTGTTGAGGAGAAATAGGGAAGGGACAATGGGGGGTGGGGAGTTGGGGAGAGATAGCATGGGGAGAAACACCAGATATAGGTGAAGGGGAGGAAGGCAGCAAATCACACTGCCATGTGTGTACCTATGCAACAATCTTGCATGTTCTTCACCTGTACCCCGAAACCTAAAGTGCAATTAAAAAAATTTATGTTTTTACCATGATTTCTAAGTAAATGATTTTTTTATGCATAAAATTATTCAGATATTAACCAAAAGAATTGGTAATTTAAGCTCTCTTATAATTTTGAGTGAATAAATTATTGCTTCCTACATTTCTATGTTTTTACAAGGAGGTAAATTGGTAATATGTAATATAAAGTGAATGTGTTGTAAAATGTTAGATACCACAATGATTTGAAGTAGAAATGCAAGTTACACTATAAAGTCTGCGTCTTTGAAATAATTTGCAAAGCATGGCATTACTTTTCCTAATTGTCTCTTTTTGGGGAAATTTTGTCTGTAGTTCTATGTCCCAATCATGTGTGACCTGCTCTCTTGGTGTAAAGGAGGGTAAAGGATGGCTGTGTCTGCTGAGCTCTCTTACTGTCAGTACTTGTGTCCTTGGATGGCTCACATGCATGTTAGGTGAAAGCTGCACAACTCCTGTTTCACTCTCCATCCTCCAAGCCTGGACCTCCCTGTCAGTCCCACCAATGTTTTCCATCTCCACCCCTCTAGCATTATTTGCTTCGGGTTTCAGCTCCATTGTCCGTACTTTCTCTGTCTTCCCTGTCCAGAGTTGCCTGAGGACCATAGATTTCAGTGACTTTACCATTACAGTTTGTGGTAGCCACTTTCACTCAGCCTCTCCCCATAATTATGACCCTCTAATGATGCCCAAATCTCACAAAGAAGGTCGCAAGTCATTGTCATAATCTGCTGCATCACTCAGGCAAATGATCTTAATTCCTATTTCTTCGAGAAAAAGTTTTAGACTCTTGATCGTTGTCTTTCCTGTAGTTTATTTCTGCACCTCAAAAGATTTTAAGGAACTCTTATGTCCTTTCTGCTCCTCTTGACATGTTTATTATCCCTCCCTATTGGTGAAAGAAGAGCATGCTGGCCTCTTAGAGAATAACCCCTCCACTCATCTTCATGATTCTTCCTCTTCTCCCTCATACTTTCCTCACTCACTCCCATTTCTTCAGTTTCTCTCTCCTCACTGATAATTTATCTTCTGCCTACAGACATTCTCAAAAATAATCTCTATATATGAGAGTACACAGATCCTTAGAAACGTCCCCAGGGAGAATGAAAGTCCTTGGCTCTTGAAGTTTCTGGACACAGGCACAAGTAGAATAGGCAAAGAATAGAAATTTTGGACAAAAGAGAGCATGCATCAGGATGGTGGAGGTGAAAACCAACATTTCATAGGGGGATTTAGGAAAGGAATCATGAATGATACATCATGAAGTCATACGTTCTAGCAGCACCCACCTTTGGCACCCAAGGAGAATGGCCTAGGCAGATGCCACAGGGGAGGAGAAGGTGTTACAAAGAAACAGTAACTATTACAGGTCTAACTGATCCCTTTCTAAATTTCAATAATTTTTTTTTCTGTAGAGAGATAACTTAGCTATCAAATATACTTCTCTGGCTAACTGCTCCATAACTCCAGATAGTTATAGAAATTGTTGCTGCCAACATGAGCCTTAAATTAGGCCAATTAGACTGCAATTCAGGAGTCTAAGACCCTGACTATATGTAACGGAAAAAAACTGTTTTGAAAAAGAAGCCAGGCAAGCATTTTAGAGAGGGAGAGAAGAAAAGTGTTTACACAATGTTTAATTCAATTTTCACACCTAAATTTAAATGCTTCTTAATTCAATTAAATTGTGTCAAATTGAGCATTATTAAGCACTCACTATATGTCTGTCTGTTCTAGAGGATACAAATATATTTATGACTAGGTGACATAAAATCTATTTTAGGTAAAGGGACTTATGCATGTGAAAAAAATTAGAGAACAGAGCTCAATTATAAGCAACTGTGAAAATATATTCTCAGTTAATAACCTATAAGCATAGTCAGGAAAAATAAAATCAGTGTTGGTTAGAATTATCCATAAAGGAAATGGGAAAGCAAAGCCATAGACAGTAATAGAAAGGGTATTTGAAAAAAGAGGAGTCAGGGTATCTCAGCCTACACAAGCAAAATTTTAGCTATAGAAATATGGCCTATTTATATTTGAATATTGGTGTTCAGGAAATAGAGATGGATGCAAACAAATACAGTAGACCCTTCAACAACATGGATTTGAACTGCATGGGTCCATTTATACACGAATTTTTTTCAATAAATATATTGGAAATTATTTGGAGATTTGTGACAATTTGAGAAAACTCACAGATAAATATTTTAGCTTAGAAGTAACAAAAAATTTAAAAGCTAGGTATGTAATAAATGCAAAAAATGTTGACTCTAGTCTATTTCATCATTTACTCCTATAAAATATACACAAACCTGTTAAAAAAATTAATCAAAACTTATACACTCTTACAGCATACATGGCACCATTTGCAGTTGAGAGAAATGTAAACAAACTTAGGGGTGCAATATTAAATCATAACTGCATGAAATTAACAATAATACATATGTACTACTGTAATAATTTTGTAACCACCTACTGTTGCTATTGTGGTGAGCTCAAGTATTGTGAGTATCTGCTTAAAATGCCTTGTGATGCCAATCATCTCCACATGAGCAATTTCATCTCTCCAGCAAATTGTGTATAGCAATAACAAATGATCTGTCAACATTCTTGCATTTTTCATTGCATTTAGTGCAGTACCATAAACCTTGGAAACACCATGGAACCCATACAAAGAAAAACCCATTTTCTTATCTCTAGCTTACTTTAAGAATAGAGTATATAATATATATTGTGTTTTTAATGATATATAATATATATTATATTTACATATATAATAAATGTATTATATATGTAAATATAATATATATATAGTATAAAACATGTTGACTATTTATATTACCAGTAGGGCTTCTGGTTAATAACAGGCTATTAGTAGTAAACGTTTTGGGGAGTCAAAAGTTATATACAGATTTCTGCATTGTTCAAGTGTCAACTCTATATATAAGAAAGGGAATCATTTTTTCCTTGAAGCCGTTGGCTATGTTGCACTTCATTTGGGTTCCCATTCACTTCTAGGAAACCATTCTTTGGTAAAATTTACGGTGGAATCTCGTGTTTAAAAGCACAGGATTTGAACCAGACTGTCTGGTTCAAAGTCTAGTTACACCACTTAGTGATTGACATTAAGCAAATTATTCAACTTTTCTGTAACTTAGGTTTTTTTATGGGTAAAATGGAGATAATAGAACCTACTTGTTAGGACTGCTGTGAAAATTACTTAAATTTGTAAGATGCCAAGCACAGTGTCTGGCACAAAGTAAGCACTGTGTAGGTAGATACTATTATTATTATTATTGTCTTTGAGACAGGGTCTTGCTCTATCACCCAGACTGGAGTGCAGTCTCACAATCTTGGCTGACTGCAACCTCTGCCTCCCAGGTTCAAGTGATGCCCCTGCCTCAGTCTCCCAAGTAGCTGGGTCTGCAGGCATGTCCCACCACACCCAGCTAATTTTTGTATTTTTTTTTAGTAAAGACAGGGTTTCACAATGCAGGCTGGACTCGAATGCCTTACCTCAAATGATCCACCCACCTTGGCCTCCCAAAGTGTTGGGATTACAGGTGTGAGCCACCATGCGAGGCCAATACTATCATTATTGAATTACCTTCTGCATGTTTATGAGCTTCATGTGAGGGGCTATGCATTTATTTAATTAACAAAGATTGTTATAAACAATGTGTACAATATGATATTAAACATACATATACAGTATGTAGTCGTTACCACAATCAAACTAATACATCCATTCCTACCTATGCTGTATCCTAGATCATCAGACATCTTCATTATAACTGAAAGTTTATGTCCTTTGACTAACATGTACTCATTTTCCCCACCCACTAGCCTTTGAACAATACCACTCTATTGTCTGCTTCTATGAGCTCAGCATTTTTAGATCTCACATACAGGCATACCTTCCTTTTTTTTTTTTTTTTTACTTCATACCTTCCTTTTTTTTTTTTTTTTTTTTACTTTATGTTCTGGGATACATGTGCAGAACATGCAGGTTTGTTATATAAGTATACATGTGCCATGATGGTTTGTTTAACCCATCAACCCATCTAGGTTTTAAGCCCCACACGCATTAGGTATTTGTCTTAATGCTCTCCCTCCTCTTATTCCCTACCTCCCAACAGGCCTGGATGTGTGATGTTCTCCTTTTTGAGTCTATGTGTTCTCATTGTTCAACTCCCACTTATGTAAGAACATGCAGTGTTTGGTTTTCTGTTCCAGCGTTAGTTTGCTGAGAATGATGGTTTCCAGCTTCATCCATATCCCTGCAATGGATATGAACTCACTCTTTTTTATATGGCTTCATAGTATTCCATGGTAATATATGTGCCACATTTTCTTTATCCGGTCTATTATTGATGGGCATTTGGGTTGGTTCCAAGTCTTTGCTATTGTAAATAGCGCTGCAATAAACGTATGTGTGTATGTATCTTTATAGTAGAATGATTTCTAATCCTTTGGGTACATACCTAATCATGAGATTACTGGGTCAAATGGTATTTCTGGTTTTAGATCCTTAAGGAATTGCCACACTGTCTTCCATTTTAGTTGAACTAATTGACATCCCCATCAACAGTGTAAAAGCGTTCCTATTTCTTCACATTCTCACCAGCATCTGTTGTTTCCTGATTTTTTAATGATCGCCATTATAACTTGCATTAGAAGGTATCTCATTGTGGTTTTGATTTGCATTTCTCTAATGACCAGTGATGATGAGGTTTTTTTCATGTGTTTGCTGACCACATAAATACCTTTTTTTGAGAAGTGTCTATTCATTTCCTTTGCCCACTTTTTGATGAGGTTGTTTTTTTCTTGTAAATTTGTTTAAATTCCTTGTAGATTCTGGATATTAGCCCTTTGTCAGGCGGATAGATTGCAAACATTTTCTCAGTTGGTAGGTTGCCTGTTCACTCTGATGATAGTTTCTTTTGCTGTGCAGAAGCTTTTTACTTTAATTAGATCCCATTTGTCAATTTTGGCTTTTGTTGCAATTGCTTTTGGTGTTCTCTGCTTTTTTGTGTCTCACAGGTACTGTGTTTCTCACAAATTACGGGTTTGTAACAATTCTGCGTCAAGTCAGTGGGTGACATTTTCCCAACATCATGTGCCTACTTTGTTTCTCTGTTTCACATTTTGACAATTCTCACAATATTTCACATGCTTTTATTATCACATCTCTTATAGTGATCTGTGATTAGTGATCTTTGATATTATTATAACTGTTTTGGAGCATCATAAATCCCATCTATCTAAGATGGGAAACTTAAACAATAAATTTTGTGTGTGTTCTGACTTCTCCACCAACCTGCTTTTCTCCCATCTCTCTTTCTCTCTTTGGGATCCCCCATTCCCTAAGCCATCTATTGAAATAAGGTTAATTAATAACCCTACAGTGACCTCTAAGTGTTCAATTGAAAGGAAGAGTCACTTTAAGTCAAAAGCTTAGTAAGGAAGCCACGCTGAAAGCTGAGACAGGCCGAAAGCTAAGCTTCTTGTACTAGTTAGCCAACTTGTGAAAGCAAATGAAAAGTTCTTAAAGGAAATTAAAAATGCTACTCCAATGATCATACAAATGATGAGAAAGTGAAACAATCTTATTGCTTGTATGGAGAAAGTTTTGATTTGTGTATATACAAGATTAAACCAGTTACAACATTCCTTTATGCCAAAGCCTAATCCAGAGCCAAGCCCTAACTCTTTTCAGTTCTATGAAGGCTGATAGTAGAGAGGAAGCTGCAGAGGTTGGTTCACAAAGTTTAAGGAAAAAGTCAATTTCCATAACATAAAAGTGCAAGGTGAGCAGCAAATGCTGATATAGAAGCTTCAGCAAGTTATCCCGAAGATCTAGCTAAGATCACTGATGAAGGTAGCCATGCTAAATAACAGATTTTCAATGTAGATGAATTGGCCTTCTATTGGAAGAACATGTCATCTAGAAATTCATAACCAGAAAGAAGTCAATGCCTGGCTTGAAAGTTTCAAAAGGCAGTCTGACTCTCTTATTAGGGGCTAATGCAGCTGGTGGCTTTAAATTGAAGCCAGTGCTCATTAACTATTCTGAAAACCCTAGGGCTCCTAAGAATTATGCTAAATCTAGTCTGTCATTACAAACAATGCCAGGATGATATCATATTTGTTTATAGCGTGGTTTACTGAATATTTTCAGCCCAGTGTTGAGACCTACTGCTCAGAAAAGAAGTTTGTTCCAAAATGTTAATGCCCACTGAAAAGTTACCTGGTCACCTAAAAGATCTGATGAAGAAATACAAGGAGTTTAATGTTGTTTTCATGCCTGCTACCATAACATCCATTCTTCAGCCCATAGATCAAGGAGTATTTTGACTTTAAAGTCTTACTATTTAAGAAATTTATTTTTTAAATTTATTTTATGTTTTTGAGACAGAATCTTACTGTGATGTCCAGGCTGGATGCAATCTGGGCTCACTGCAATCTCCACCTCCTGGGTTCAAGTGATTCTTGTGCCTCAGCTTCCCAAGTAGTTGGGATTACAGGCATGTGCCACCACACCCAGGTATTTTTTTTTTCTATTATTAGTAGAGACAGGGTTCACTGTGTTGGCCAGGGTGGTCTTGAACTCCTGGTCTCAAGTGATCCACCTGCCTTGGTCTCCCAAAGTGCTGGGATTACACATGTAAGCTACTGTGCCCAGCCAAGAAATGTATTTTATAAGGCTATAGCTGCCATAGATTGTGATTCTTCATATGGATCTAGCCAAAGGAAATTGAAAACTTTCTGAAAAAGTTCACCATTCTAGATGCCATTTCTCTTAAGAACATTGGCGATTAGTGGAAAGAGGCCAAAATATAAACAGTAGAAGTATGGCACAAATTGATTCTAACCCTCATGGATGACTTTAAAGGGTTCAAGACTTTAATGGAAGAAGTAACTGCAAATATGGTAAAAATTGCAAGAGATTTAGAATTAGAAAGTGGAGCCTGATGATGTGACTGGATTGCCACAATTCCATTATCAAATTTGAACAGATAGAGTAGCTTCTTAGGGATGATCAAAGAAAGTGGTTTCTTGAGATAGAAGCTACTCCTGCTGGAGGTGCTGTGAACATTAGTGAAATGACAACAAAGGATTTAGAATATTATATAAACTTAGTTAATAAGGCAGCATCAGAGTTTGAAAGGATTGACTCCAATTTTGAAAGTTCTACCATGGGCAAAATGCTATTAAACAGCATCACACGTTACAGAGAAACTTTTCGTAAAAGGATATGTCAATCAATGCGGTACTTTATTGTTGTCTTGTTTATGAAATTGCCACAGTAATTTTAGCCTTCAGCAACCGCCACTCTAATCAGTCAGCACCCATCAACATCGAGGCAAGATCCTCCACCAGCCAAAAGATCATGACTTGCTGAAGGCTCAGATAATAATTAGCATTTTAAGCAATAAAATATATTTAAAATAAGTTATGTACTTTCCTAGACATAATGCTGCTGTACAATTAGTAGGCTATAATAGAGTATAAAACTAAGTTTTATGTGGGAAACTAGAATATTTGTGTGACTTACTGTATTGTGATATTTAGTGTATTGTGGTGATCCGAACTGGACCTGCAATGTTTACAAGGTATACCTGCCTGTGAGAACATAATGGTATTTGTCTTTCTGTGCTTGGCTTATTTCACATTGCATAATGTCCCCTGAGCTCATCCATGCTATTGCAAATGACAAGTTTTCTTTTTTTAATGTTTGAATAATGTTTCATTATATATATGTCCCCCAATTTCATTATCATTCTTCTGTCCATGGACACTTAGGTTGTTTCCATAGCTTTGCTATTGTGAATAATACTACAGTGGAAAAGGAGGAATAGATATCTCTCCAAAACATTGATTTTATTTTTTAGATCTATATCCGAAGTGGGATTGCTGGTTCATGTGGTAGTTCTATTTTTAATTTTTAAAAGAACCTCTGAACTGTTTTCGGTAATTGCTGTTCTAATACATTTCCACCAACAGTGTACAAGGGTTCATTTTCTCCACAATCTTTGCAATTCTCCTCCTTCTCCTCCTCCTCTTTCTTCTCCTTCTTCTTTTTTCTTAAAAAAAAAAAAAAAAAAAAAAAAGACAGAAGGTCTTGCTATATTGCCCGGGCTGGTCTCAAACTCCCGGGCTCACGCAGTCCTCCCACTTCAGCCTTCTGCATAGCTGTGATTACAGGCATGATCTGCTGCACCCAGCTTCTTGTCTTTTGCATAGTAGCTATTTTAATAGATGTGAGGTAATATTTCATTGTGGTTTTCATCTGCATTTCTCGAGTGATTAGTAATGTTGAGTATCTTTTCATGTATATGTTAGACACTTGTCTGTTTTCTTTAGAAATATGTCTATTCAGATCCTTTCCTTGATTTTTCAAAACTTATTTGAAAAAAATTGCATATATTTATTATGTATAACATATGGTTTGTAATACACATATATTGTGGAATGGTTAAATTGAGCTAATTAACATATGCATTAATACATATTTTGCAGTGAGAACACTTATATTCTACATTTTATGGAGTTTTCAAGGGTGTAATACATTGTATTAATGATATCACCATGTTTCACAATAAGCATCTTAAATTTATTCTTCCTATCTAAAATTTTGAATCCCTTCACCAACATCTCTCCAACTGTTCCCCACATCCTTCATTTCCCAACTATTCCAGCCCTTGGTAACCACCATCATACTCTCTATCTCCGTGAGTTCAACTTTTGTGGTTTCTACATATGACTGAGTTTATGAGGTGTTTTTCTTTTTGTGCCTGATTTATTTCATTTAATGTCCTCCATGTTCATCTATGTTGTTGCAAATGACAGAATTTCCTTATGTTTTAAGGCTAAATTGTACTCTACTATGTAGACTATTCAGCATATATATATATATATATATATATATATATATATATATATATATAAAATTTTCTGTATCCATTTATCCATTGACAGATATTTAGGTTGATTCCATATCTTGGCTATTGTGAATAATGCTGCAGTGAACTTGACAGTGCAGATATCTCTTTAATATACTGATTTCTTTCCTTTGGAAATACACCTAGTAGTGATTTGTTGGATCATATAGTAGTTATTTTTTTAATTTTTTGAGAAACCTCCGTACTGTTTTCCGTAATAATTGTACTAATTTACATTCCCACCAAGTATGTACAAAGGTTTCCTTTTTCCATGTTTTTGATAGCACTTATCTTTCATTTTTTGATAATAGCTATTCTAAAAGGTGTGTAGTGATGTCTCATTATGATTTTAATTTTTATTTCTCTGAGGATTAGTGATGTTGAACATTTTTTCATGTACCTATTGAACATCTGTATATCTTCCTTTGGAAATGCCTATTCATATCCTTTGCCCATTATTTAGTTGGATACTTTGTTTTCTTACTATGGAGTTGTATGAATTTCTCATATAATTTGAATGTTAGCCCCTTATCAGATACATGGTTTGCAAATAATTGTTTCCCATTACATGTTGCCCTTTCATTTTGTTGATTCTTTCCTTTGCTGTGCAGAAACAAACTTTTTTTTTTTAATTTGATCTAGTCCCACTTGGTTTTGTTTGCTTTTATTGCCTGTACTCTTGGTGTTCTAGCCAAAAAACCATTGTTAAGACCAGTGTCAAGGAGATTTTCTCTATGTTTTTTTCCTAGGCTTTTAATGGTTTCAGGTCTTACATTTAGATCTTTAACACATTTTGAGTTGATTTTTGTGTATCATGTAAGATAAAGGGCACATGTCATTCTTTCTCATGTAGATACTGTTTTTCAAACATAATTTATAAAAGAGTCTTTCCTTATTGTTGAATATCAGTTGACCATACATGCATGGGTTAATTTCTGGGCTATTTAATTCCATCTGGGCTGTGCATTTAATATGTTGAAACTCTAGAGCCCAGAAAAGACCTAGAGCATAGGAGAAAGTAAATAAATGTTTGATGAAGAAAAGAAATTCTATTTAAATGACGGATTCCCTAATACTACACACCCACTTCCTCACATACATACCTTATGGCAAGATACAATTTGTTTAATGAACACTCTCATGCCATTCTAGTGCTCATCTTGTTTCCAGCTTGCTTATAACTTGGACTCCTGTCTGAAATTCAGAAACTTTATCCTTTATTAATAACAATAATAAAAGACTTCTACACAATAATAGCTGTAGCCTTTTTGTGGAGGTGAAAGTTAATCTACCTTTGTTTCTCTGGTGAACTATGGTAGGTTCCTGAGAAGGGGAGCACTGTAATAATACAGTGTTTTAGGATTTTGTTGTTGTTGTTGTTGTTAAACATTAAAAGTGGGAGGGAGGTTTTACCATGCTGCCCAGGCTAACCTTGAACTCCTGGGCTCAAGGAGTCCACCCACTTTTCCCTCCCAAAGTACTAAGATTACAGGCATGAGCTGCCATGCCTAGCCAGGAATATTTACGTAGTTAATATGTAGAAAATAAATTGCCTTGAAGAGAGGGCAGCTATAAGGTGGCCAGGTGGCCCTTTCACCATGAGTTAAAAAGGACTAGGACCCCAGTGAGCATTTTGCCTACCTTTGCAATAGACATGGCAGATATTAGGTGCATATTAAGAATAGTGAATAATGGGGACCACTGGAAATAACACGTGAAGAATGTATGTAATGCTTTTTAAAACCAGACTTACAGTATCTTATCTATCACTGCCTCAACTCCTCATGTATGCTTTTCCTTTATTATGAAGTATTAGTAAAAACAAAAAAATTCTGCATTCTGAGAGTTGACCTAGTGTGGTGATCATTTTATGTGTTAACTTGACTGGACCACAAGGTGCCCAGGTTAAGCATCATTCTGGGCATTTCTATGAGGGTGTTTTGGGATAAGATTTACCTTTAAATTGGTAGAGCGGGTAAAGATTTCTCCTCCTAATGTGATGGGCCTCATTCATGTAGTTGACAGCCTGAATAGGACAAAGTGGCTGGCTTTCTCCAAGGGAGGCTTTCCCCCACCTTACTGACTTCAAACTGGAACACTGGTTTTTTTCCTGCCTTCTGATTTGAACTGAAAAATCAGCTTTTCCTGGGACTCAAAGTTACTGGCCTTTGGATGGGAACTAGACCACTAGCACTCCTGGGTCTCCAGCTGGCCAACTCACCCTGTAGACCTTGGGATCTGGCAGTCAAAATAATAATGTAAGGCATTCTTTAGATCAAAAGGCATTTATTATAAGCAATTGGTTTGTTGCTTCTGTTTTTCTGGAGAACCTTGATTAAAACCTATACTATACATTTCTAAAACCTAATAGCCAATTTCTCTCAGGTTCACAGGATATCGAAACAGAGAAAAATTCAGATGTTACCTGCAAGCATCTTCTTTCTACTAAATAAATTTTCCATGACATTAAAATTAATATCAGCCTTCACAATTATGTGTTCTTTCCTATCTCGTGCAGTCCCTATCTCAAAGTAATGGTACTTTTATCTAAAATTCATTTAGTAGTGATATATTTAATGATTACTTGGGTTTTCTTTACTTACATTAATTAGGCTTTAACAAACCAGAAAACCCATAAAATAATAAATAGCTTGAAATTAATATAGTGAAAATTCATTTAAAAATCTCTTGGTTTCTTAGGTTTCTTAATTTATTGCCACTCCTGAATAAATATGCTCAGATATTTTTATTTTCCTTTAGTGTGAATCACTTCAATTTAAAGATTAGATGTTTAAATATTTTGAGGCTCTCCAGTGTTTTCAGACCGTGAAAAATCTTAAACATTTTACATTTCTTAATGACGATGAGTTCAAATAACACATTCGTGACAACCTGCTAGTTTGATATACATACATGTTGACATATATATAAATATTAAACTAGCATTTTAACTAATTATATGTTTCATGTACATTCATATGTATATACTTGCTTAAGCCTGTGCACAAATATATGTACACACACACAGGCTTGTCCATGCATAGATCTATGGATATTCTCTCTGTAATAATTTCAGGCAAACAAAATATATAGAGGTGGAGATAAAATACATGTTTGACTAGTGACTGACATAGCTACTTTTCAGTATAAGGCAATCATAAAGACGACCTCATCCACAATGGTATTGATAATGATGATGATAAAACTTACATATGTAATGGGCTTAGTAAGTTTGTGCAGCAAGGAGATTGGCATGGTGGTCCATGGTATCCTGCAATGCTAGGAATATAGCATAAGAACAGCATGTCAGCTCTCCAGATAGTAATTATAGCAAAGTAAGCAGACTTCAACTTATAGTCTCAGGGCTACTGATGAGGGTTGGGAGAATATGGGAAACATATAATAAGAGGATTGTAGATATCTTGACTTCTCATTTGATGGTAGTGTAGGTAGACAGAAGAAGTCCAGTTCTTTCTGGGTCTGAGAAAGTGTTCATGAATTTGCAGGTAAGCACAGGGTCTGTTGTTTAGGGTTAATAGAGTGAACTGCTGATAGCCTTTGGTAAGAGCCAACATACCAAAGGTGCTTTGTTGGCCAGATGTGGTAGCTCAAGCCTATAATCTCAATGCACTGAGAGGCCAAGGCTGGAGGATTGCTTGCACCCAGGAGTTTAAGACCAGACTAGGCAACATAGCAAGACCCTACCTCAACAAAAAAATTTTAAAAATTAGCCAGGCATGGTGGAGCACACCTGTAGTCCTAGATACTTGAAAGATTGAGGCAGGAGGGTAGCTCAAGGCCAGGAGTTTGAGGCTGCAGTGAGGTGTGATCATGCCAGTGCTTGAATGTACTGTGCCCTGAAGTTTTGTTTATGGCTCTTATGTTAAAGTGTCTTGACCTGAAATCTCGTTTAGATGAGGATTTCCATGGAAAACTGACTGTTGTTTGCAGATTCTTAATTATACCCCTCTCCTTGGCATAGTCTTTTGTCTGGTTTGCATCTCAGCTTTTACTTGTGCAACCAAAGATGCCCCAAAACAAACTCTTGATGCTTCAAACATACATTTATTCTATCCTATGTGTCTCTGTTTTAGTGAATTATAGCACATGTATCTTCTGATCTAGCTGAAACCCAGGGATTTAATTCCTCTTTTTCCTCATCCCTGCTGGTACTACTGACATAGTTCTACTCCTGTATTAATCTTCCTGCTTTAATTCCTTTCCTGCAAGACAACTAGTCTAATATTCTTAAAACTAGATCATGCCTGATTGAAACTCCTCAATGAATTCCCAATATACTTGGAAAAAAATCTGAACTTGCCTCACTGAGATGGCCCTGATAAAACACCCACAATGTCTCATTTTCCACATTCCCACCTCTTCATTCTTCCAGCAACAACCTTCTTCTTGAGCCTTGAACACATCAAGCCTTTTCCCAGCCTCAACCCTGTGCACTTGCCATTTTCTTAGTCTGGAATTCTCTTCCCCTTATTTGCCACATGATTCCTTTTCATTCCTCAGGTTTTTATCACTCAGCATTCTGTGACAGGTAACAGAAACCACTCCATTTTAATCAGAAAGGAACTTAACATGACAAGTTAGTGCTTACAGTTTTTTAGAAGGTCTTAGGACTAGCTCCTGGTGTGGAGCTATTCCCAACTCTAAGAACACTGCCATAGAACGGGCTCTCTACGTCTGCCCCATCAGGAAGCTGGGGAGTTAGGAGGCTGCTGTTCCAACCACTGGCTTCAGAGTTGTCCCACTGTAACCTTGAGTAGGGGATCAGGAAGTGGGGCAGAACTGTTAGCTTCAGGAACGCATCTTATGTGCTATCTGACAATAAGAATGCTGAACTGTGCCAGTGACGTAGATACCTTCTCTGCCACTGCATCATCCTACAGCTTAGTTCCGAATCAGTGCTTCGCATGAGTACATCTGGTTGTCTGTGTCTAAATCCAGATTCCTAGCTGTGGAGGAGGATATAAAACACAGCTTTTAGCTTTCCAGTTTCTGGAGTACAAGAAGGTATGCAACATGAGGTTGAAACAGATGATGATCTGTCAGAAGGCCTCCCCTCATTCCCCCTGTCCATCTCATAAAATCCTATTATATCACCCTCTTTATTTCCATAATAGTATTTATTATAATCTCTATCCTTTTAAATTTCTTTTTCATTTGTATACTATCTGAGTCTTCCACTGTTGGACTGTAAGCTCCATGAGGCGGTGGGCTTTCCTTGGTTATACACAACTTGGCATGTGCAAATGCTAGCTCAAATGTGTTGCTGAATTGAGTTGAACAAAAGAATAAATAGAGCCTACTCATTATTTCTCTGCCCCATATTCACTAAAGAACACTCATTGGTCTCTGATAAGATTCCCTTTCAGTTGGGGTGATCATATAACTCGTTGCCCAAATAGGGACACTTTGGAGAAATGGGAAGCATGAGTAATAATTAAACTAAGACAGAAGGCATGGAATGGGACTGTCTAAAGCAAACCAGGCATACAGTCATCAACTTATTGTAATCATTATTCTCTCACAGACTTCTCTTCTTAGGTTGTCTCAGAGGGATCTAGATGTCTCTACCCTGGCCATCTCTTTTTACTCTCTCATTTTCTAGTAGTTGGGTAAGGATTTGGGTTACATGGACTATGACAACAATTTCATACTTCTTGTGGGATTTCTAAAACTAAAAAGTTCTCACAGTATTTTACTATCTAGACTATTCTAGATCTTGTAACAATAAAAAATAAAAGCAGAGTTCTAATATGTCGTTTTCTAATATCATTTTAAGTAGGTTACTCAGCAATCACTGGGAGAGTTTACTAGAAACAGATTTTTAAAAGCATCTTTCTTGGAGCTACTGATTTCTTCAGGGGATCTCAAAAATTCTTTCCTTATAAAACTACCAGTGACTATGGTGCATCGGTAGATTTAAAAATCATGAGATGAGAAGTATATGAGTCCCCTTCTGTATTTGGTACAGGAATTAATAAGTACCTTTAACATATAGAATCACTGGCATTAACTAAAGTAAAAGCTGGAAGTGGTTCTGCAATGGAAATTGACAGGCTACTGCGCTCCAGTATGCAGGATGTCTATGTGATGTGATGCATGTGTTTGCAATACAAGGCAGCCCACCCCCAGCCTTCTGGGCCTGCAGCTGAGATCAACTGTGACTAACCTGATTCCAAAACTGGCTGACTCATTTCATTGCTTCCTGTTTCTCTTAGTATACTTTGAAATGTTTTCAATGAAGAGCCTAGCACTCTGCCCAGTGTACTGTTAAGTGCTTGGTAATTATTGGTTATATATATATATGTGTGTGTATATATATATATATATATATATACATTTATTAAAAGAAGGAAGGAAGGAAGAAAGGAAGGAATGGAATAGAAGAGGAGAGGGAGGGAAGGAAGGAGGGATTAAGTAATGAGGTAATGTGGTAAATATAGTAGAGAAACAAATTTACTGTTCTTTATTAGGATGTAATTTTAGGAATTTAGGATTTAGGAACATAAACACAAAGTATCTTGGGAACAAGACAAATTTATGTCCTCTGTTGTTTTAGATGACTTGTTAGAAACTGAAATTTTCTTGCACTGGTATTTATGCATCTGAGAGCTAAGGTAACTGCTTGTTTGACTGAAAGTAACTTGAAAGTATATGTAATTGACATTTTAATTTTGTTAAATGATATGACAGGTTGATGTGAGAATGGACCTGTTCAGGGTGAACTAAATTGGGACTGGATTTGAGAGGCCCTTTTATCACCATCATCAAATTATGTAATTTATTTCAAAATATCAAACTTAAAAATACAGATTATAATAACATTTATTTTAGAGTTGTGAGAATATGAGAATCTAGTGAGCTAATGAATGAGAATCATTGTTTTGAGAATAAAGTAAGCTAATGAATGAGAAAGTGCTAGGAAATATTTTAATGTGAGACATAAAAAAGATTATTTGCCCTTTTCACAGAAATAGATTTTGTTAAAAATTAATCATGAATAACTAGAATATGGAGGCATGCTGTATTCAAATATGTTGCAGTCTTCAGCTTTATTTTCATTACATTGAGCTATTGATTTCTTCATATATTTTAGGTCCAACATGGTTTCTTGAAGATTCTAGTATCTGAAAGAACTTTTTTAATGAAATAGATTTTTGTTGTTCATTCATTGTCTCAGATGTTGTGAAATTGCTGTTGTTCTATGCTATGCCAATCGTAGACATAATACAATCTGCACTTACTGATGTGAAATTGAATGGATAAACTTCATTCTTTAAGGTTGAATCGGTGATTAAAATAACCCTATGACTATCAGAACAGTGTTTGTGCCTTGGTTCTGGTTTTCTTCTACCTAATTGTAGCCCCAGTATCAGTTAACATCATCCATCCCGCTGTGCAGTGATGCTTACTTACTCTGAACAGATGTTATAGTGACTGGAAAAAAATCAGTTTACCCATCAATAGACCTAGGTCTCATATCTCATAAAAATGTACTTTCCATCATTCTCTTTTGAGCCAATATTTATTATTGTCCCCAAAAATGTGTGCTGCAACTGGAGAGATGCAGCCAGCTTAGGCAAGCATGCCTCTAGCGGGCTTAGAGCATTTCTGGAGCACTCTGACTCTTTATCTGGAGCCTGGAAATGATTATTTGACACACACCAAAGGGAGAACTTCATCAGACACTGAAAAGTGTACCTTGGAGCCTGCAAAATACTTCCCATTGCTCCAGGGGTGGAAAAAGTAAAGATGCAGAAACATAAAAGTCAAAATCAAAATGTAATAGAAAAATGAAAGAGGAAATAGAAGAGGAAGGTGATAAAAATAAATGTATGAACTGCTTTTTTATTTAGCAGTCTTATCAAAATCACTGGGGATTTTTTTTGTCTGTTAGAGTCTCGAGTCCTTAGGCATCTCATGAAATATCATGAATGTTCAATGTGCTTTAAATTTTACATTTTTGAAAGCAAGGGAATTTTCTTACATGCGGCATCAGTCCAGCAGATACAAACTAGCACAACAGAACTCTCATAAGCTTATTTTTATCGAATTTACTTATCATAAAAGCAGTACAGTTACAATTGAGGGAAATAATGGAAAATGGCTTTGCTCTGAATTTGGATGGCTTTGTTGAATCTTTAAATCTAACCTCATTCCGTCTATCATTAGTCTTTTCCTTTCATGCCCTTTGATGGCAATCATGTTTTACAGATGAACCCATTAATTCACTGGGAGGTTAAGTGATTAGCTTTCCCTGGCAGTCAGGTGCAGGGTTAAGATTAGATAAAAGTCCCTCAGGGTCTAGTGATTGCTAAACTTTGAGGACAGTGACCCTTCTTATTATAAAACCAGACATTCAGAAATTATCTAACAGCTTCTTCCACCACATTCAAAAGAAATGTTATTTACCTTTACAGAGAAAGTGCCTACAATGGCTTTAAAAACCACGTTGCTAGAAAGACACACTTTCTTTTCAGCAGCTAATTTAATTTAGGGAGAATTTATTGAGATAAATATAAATATGAATGTATTTCAATATATGCAATGCCTATATGATTAATAATAAAGTAAGTATTTATTTGGCCTGTTAATATTCCAGGCACCCCAACAGGCTCTATTGGGGTTACGAAGGTATGCAACTCATAGAACCTGCCCACACTGAGTCACTCATTGTTTCATTATTTTATTCATTCATTTATCACAGTCAATAACTGTTTTTAAGTTAATGAAAGAATAGCTTGACTAGGAACGGTTTCATGGTCTAGATTGCATAAGATGGATAAAATGTTAATAGGCACAGAAGTCTGAGTCATTCCAGGTATGGGAAATAACATGACAATCTCCCTCCTAAATAAATCTCCATGGTAGAAAGTCATAGTAACATTTAGTGAGTAGCAGATGCAGTGATATGCCTAGAGCATTTTGTAACATGAGTGCACATGAAAAGTAATTTTAATGTAAGTTGAATATTTATAAAACATATTTAAAAGATAAGCATCATTTTTTTCTTCAATTTTGTGATTCATCTTGTTTTCTGTAAATGGTGGAAAATAGAACAATCGTGTTATATTCCAATCCTTCCTCTACAACCCTCTCAATAAAATTATAACAAAGAGCAAGCCACTACATAATTTCCCTTCCACTTACTGTAGAAGAAAAACAGCTCTTAAGATTAATTGTGAGAGTTTTACCAGAGTATTGCCTAATTAAAGATGACCAGAGAAGCAGCAGCCTCAGAGATTCCTTTAATTTGACAACCTGGATATGTAGCATGTTTAAGAATAGTTCTCAGGGGTAGTTCCACAATCTATTCCATTTATATAAACCTCTGGAACTTCAGACAACTGGAGCGTGCAAAGGAGTAACTTACTTCCATGAACAACAAACATTTATTGCATTTGCTTGCATTGTTTCTCACCATTTCAGTAAATATTTTATTTCTGAAATGGAATAACTGTTTTATGGAAAAATTGTTTGAAGATGATTTCTGTGAACTTGGGGTTCTATTGCAGTCTTGAATATCATTTCCACCTGAAGGTTGGGTAAAGGCATTTTTGAAGAGACATGAGCAACACTTAAGCACTCCTTCTATATTTTCAGTAAATAGTATTTTAAATGCTTCTTTGTTCTTCCCTTGTTAAATCTGCAGGTTAGAAACTGCTGATTAATGCCCCAAAGAGAAGGGATTGCAGGAAGATAAGTTTTACATATTAACTTCCCTAAATTTGGGGATGGGGAGAAGTGAAGAAAGATGTGAGTAAATGTTATAAACATTTCAAAAGAATAAAAAAGACCCAGATAGGGAGATAGATGTGTTAATGTGTTGTTCGGGCAATGAAAGTGCTTTACTTTTCTTTCTTTTATTGTGTATATTTAAGGCATACAACATCATGTTTTGATACATATATATTTAGCGAAATACATATGTATCAAACGTCAAGCACATTAGCATGTCCATCATGTCACATAACTACCTTTTTAATTTTTTTAGTTTTTGATCATAAGAGCACCTAAAATCTGCCATTTTAGCCAATTTCTAATATGTAATACAGTATATTAACTATAGTCCTCCTGCTCTACCTTAGATCTTGACTTATTTATTTCACAAGTAACTTAACAGTTGTTTATGTAACTGCAACTTTGTTGGAGTTGACATTCATTTCTCCATTTCCCACCCACTTCTTGTCCCTAATAACCACTGTTGTACTATCTGTTTCCATAGGTTTGACTTTTTTTTTTTTTTTTTTTTTTCAATTCCGCACTTAAGTGAGAACATACAGTATTGGTCTTTCTGTGCCTGGCTTATTTCACTTAGTGTAATATCCTCCAGGTTTGTCCATTTTGTCACAAATTGCGGAATTTTTTTGAAAGATTCAACAATATTCTATTGTGTATATGTATGCATTTTCTGTATCCGTTTATCCCTTGAGGGACACAGGTTGCTTTTATATCTTGGCTATTGTGAATAGTGCTGCAACAAACACCAGAGTACAGAATTTCTACAAGGTGCTAATTTGACTTCCTTTTGGGTATATAACAAGCTAGGTCATATGGCACTTTCTAGGTGGAAGCCTCTCATAGTTTTGAAGGCCTGTATTCAGTAAACTGTCTATGGCAATCCCATCTGTGCCTCCTTTTTCTCAGCTTCTGTCTCTCTCTGTTTTGGCATCTATCTTCTCTGACTTCTTCCTTCCCACATCACTTCTCTATTGCCAGTTCCTTTTAGCCTCAGTAAATAAACATGTTCAAGTTTCTTATTTCATAAGAGAAAAGTTAAAATAAATAAAAACATCACCTTTAAACCTTCTGCCTCTATCTCAGTCATGGCTTCCTTAAAGAGAGGAGGCTTCTAAGTATCACCGTGGCATTGTCTCAGGATCAGTATTACATATTTTCCTTTCACTTCAGTGTGCCTTAGCATGGCACTACGACTGATCCTACTATTATGTAACATTTGAATATTTTGTTCATCATTTTAACCTTCATTTTGATTTTTTAAAATTTTTCATTAAAGTAGTATTTATCCTGGTTACCCAAATGCCCATCAATGATAGACTGGATAAAGAAAAGGTGGCACATATACACCATGGAATACCATGCAGCCATAAAAAGGAATAAGATTATGTCCTCTGCAGGGACATGGATGGAGCTGGAAGCCATTATCCTCAGCAAACTAATACGGCACAGAAAACCAAAGACTGCATGTTCTCACTTGTAAGTGGCAGCTGAGCAACAAGAACACATGGATACAGGGAGGGGAACAACACACACTGGGGCCTGTCGGGGGCAGGCAGGGGAAGAGAGGGCATTAATATCAATAGCTAATACATGTGTGGCTTAATACCTAGGTGATGGGTTGATAGGTGTAACACACCACCATGGCACACATTTACCTACGTAACAGACCTTCACATCCTACACATGTATCCCAGAACTTAAATACATTTTTTAAAAGAGTTTTTGTTCTTAAATTTTGTATCCAGTTGAATCCATCACTTACCTGACCCTAGTCCTGGCCCTGTGTATCCATTTGTACATTTCGCAGGTAACTCAAGCTGTTTGTATCCTACCTTCAGTCAAGTCTTCTTTCACACTGTTGTTCCCTGTTTCTGTGAGTGTCATCACATTTTGCCTGACCAAAAGCTGGGGATATCCTAGACATGTCTTCAACCTTTTCTTTATCCCTGTCTCTCCAACCTGATAATCAATGTTTATATGTTGCCTCTTATGACTCTTTAATATCTTTATTCAAAACTCTGTCTCTACTTAAGACCCTTCTCATTTCTTTCCTGAATTGCCAAGAATTGTCCTGTAATTATTGTTTTATGCTAATGTTTTCCCCCCATCTTTCTGTTATTTACTTAATTGTGGCCAGAAAAATTTTTCTAAAATGAAAATCTGATCATACATCCTTAACTACTTAAAGTCTTTCAATACTTTTTTATTGGCTTAGCATAAAATCTGAAATCCTTAGCAAGCCATGTAAGAACCTTAATCATCTGGGCCTGCTAAGCCCTTCATTTTTATCTCTTGTCACTGACCAATTAAGACCTTTGCTGAAATACTTGCAGGGAGGCAAATAGGTTATTTCTCATAGCACTGGGCCTTCTAGTATACTATTTCTTCTGCCTGAAATTCTCTTCCTTTAAAACTCAATTTTGGGGACATTATCTAGGAATTCTTGATGCTTACAGTTTCAGCTAGGCATTCATTCCATCTACTTCCCATCTGTCATTCCGTACTTCTGTTTCATAGCTGGTACTGTTTCCTAGTCAGTCTGGTCTCCATGCTATGAATTATTTGGGAACAGAGACCGTATCTTTTAACTCTGCATCTCTAGTACATTATACAGTTCTTGGAAGAAAGTAGGTATTTCCAAATGATAGAAGACATCAGTTTGGATTATTATTCTTTTCTCATTTCTTTATAATTAAAACAGAACTCCCTTTAAAAATGTTTTTAATGTATTACTAATTTAGCATTTTGAGGGATCAAGATTTGTCTATCTGTCTATAAATAGTTTTTCTTGAATATAGGCATTTCAGTCCCTCCCTTCTCTATCTCTCCTCTGTTGGAAAAGCTACCCAATCCATGCAATCCTAGCACAAACTGAGATGCTTTAAAATAATGATATTTTATTCACAGAATATCTGTGAAGCAAGATTGGGGATACAGGGAAAGAGCAGTTTACCATCTGACAGGACCATGCACATTCTGTTTCTCTATTAAGCTCAGACTCCCCAGATACATGTTAGAATCAAGGCATGAGACCATGGTTAATGACCACATTAAATTCCTCTGACTAGACTTTGGGGCTGGATAAGAATAGCATGGGCATCTAGTCCAGGCAAGGAGTCTCAAGGGACAAACATATCTCAAGGTTCTGACTGACCTAGACTGACATAATTTAATAGAAAATGCATGAAAGCATCATTAAATCAAACTAGTTTTGTCTAAGCGGAACCCAGAGGGAGAAACATAGATCTAAAATAAGGCTTAGTATATTTCAACACTCAAGAGCTCTCTTGATCACTTTAAGGAATGCTAACAATTTTCCATACATATGACAGTTATGAGGCAATTAATGGAATACTTTGCAAATCAATTGCAAAAAAGAGGAGAAAAAATTGAGTAAGTATAACAGCTGAAGTAAAAAATGAAACTGCTATAAATATAGATAATAGCTTCCATTAAAAGTGTCTTCCAACATTGGAAAGTTTAATCACAGTTACACTCAAATCATTGGTTACATTCTATTTCACAGTTATCTAGCTTGGGAAAATCTATGCACTATTAAACATGATAGGTTCAATGTTTTTTATAATATCTGGTCAGCAGTGGAAAATTTTGTTAGCTATTTCATTAACAAGTTTCAGTTTCATTTAATTCTAACAATAATAATTAAGCAAGTACTGTTTTTTGGATGGTGCATGTCTAATGTGTAGAAGGGGAGGAATTTTTCCAAACTTAGAGAAATTGAGACAAAAATCATATATGGAAATATAAATAGACCTAACTATTTGTATTTAGTTAATAAATATAATTAAATATAGTTTAGTTTGTTTTCTTATAAATATATAAGAAAAGCATAGTTGGGAGAAACATTTGCTTCAAATATAAGAGAAACATTTAAAATACTGAAAATTTACAATGGTCATACAAATTTCTAACAAACTATCTTTAAAAATCTTAAAATAGCAATTTACAAAAGGCATATTCCAACAATTTATGAAAGAAGCTACATTTGACTGGTACATTTATGAAAATGATTATGTCTTAGATATAATAAATGAAATGTAACTTGAGACATATTTTTCATCTTTTGAATTATAAAATATTTTTGGAATAAATATTTTGAATTGATAAGAATCACAGAGATCAGACTACTATTTTATATGCCTGGCAAAAGATTAAACAAACTGTAAAATTGTCTAGAAAATGATTTGGCCGTTATTTTCTTCTTACCGTTTGGTTTCAGAAATACTACTTACAAGAATTTTACCCTAAGAAGTCATATAAAATTTTTAAAAAAATTATTTGTACCTATTTTAAAATATTTTTATGTTAGAAAACAAAAGATACATAAATTTCAATAGAATGGAATATAATACGGGCATTGATATTGATGCTTACAATAATTTAACAAAAAGAGGTCATGCTTATAAATATAAAATGCAAAGTACATACATGGTGTGATGGATTGTACTTGTATACACCAAAACACAGAAAGAAGAATGCTAATTCATTACAATGCTTATCTGTGGTTGACAGTCTTGTTAATTATTATTTTCTTGTATTTTTAAAATATATCTTTGATTTTTTTTATAAGGATCATTTATTACTTTCATAATCAGAAAAAGGACATTTCAAATAAAAGGAATTTGGTTGGAAATGAATCACAAAGTAATAATAATGTTACTGTAATGCTGCCTATTATCCAATACCCTCACATAAATTAGTAGATTCTTTGTACCCATGTTGATAATTTGGTTTTCTGTCTTGTCATTTGTTGTTGCAGTGAATGACTGCTGTGATCTTTAGCAGAGGTGGCATATCCAATTAATCTTAGTGAAGTTTAAGGCGATTAGTGTGTTATTCACTCTTCCAGTCAACTTTTTCCTTTTGAGGGTTTGGATAGTGAAGTAGGGAGGAAGGAACACCATTCTTATTGCTAAAATAATTTAATAAAGATAGTTAAATAAACAAAGCATTAGGCCGTGAAAAGAAATTGCCCATAAAGTACAACCTACTAATTTTCTGATCCTGCTTCTGTTTTACAAGATCGATATTTGGAAGGTGATTATTTTACTCTTTCAGGATTTGACCTTTGATAGAAATCAACTCCCTGAGGAACAGTTTGGTTAAACTGAACCTTAACTGAATTCAAAGTTAGTAAGAAACTCATCTTCAATAGGGAAGAGAAAAAATTGCAGGGTTTTATTTTTATTTTTTTTCCAGTGACAACAGTGTATAACTAAATTCTAGAGTTAGGAGAAGCAATATCAGATGTGGTCTTTGCGATTCTGATATATTCTCGGTTTACTGCTTAGTGCCATAGTATTTTTCCATTATGTGCTGCTGTGAAAGTTCAATCTTTCCTGGATGGCATATTGAACACACCTTCCATGTGGAGAGTAATGCCTTGTCCTCAAGATAGTCCCCTCCATTCTCAACATTTTTAATATACATCACCTAATGTTGACATCAAGGACATGGAGAGGGCCTTAGTCATCACTGTCCTTGGTGGGGGCCACTTAGAGGCCTTTGAGACTCAACCTCAGGCATTTCCTCATCATTCTTTGTCACTCTCATTCTATAGCAAGTCAGCATACCTGCTACTGTTTCAGAATTTGACCCAATTATAGTAGAACTTCAAAGGTTGTGGTATCAAAATTAAGATTCTGGTACTTAGGAATGTTTCTATAACTTTAGTGATCCACATAGAACTAACCGTTAATTGGAGAAAGTTCGTTAGCCCTCTCACTTCTGTGTCAAGATCTTTATTATAGGAAAAGTTTGACTACCATTGTGAATAGGCAACATTGTCTTTTCTGTTCCTGACTTTCACTTCCAGTTCTCTTTCTTTTCAGCTTGTTTCTCTCTCCTTCAGAATTCCAGAGCTCTGATCTTTCCTCCTTCCTACCCTAAACTTGCCATTAAGAAAGAATTCCATACAGTCATTTATGCTCAGACCTAAATGTCACTTTATAATGAGGTTTCCATCATTCTTAGTGTCATTTGCATTTAAAAGGGCCTGAAGATCTAAGTAGTCTACCAGGATTAAATTCTGAATGAGTAGAATTCCTTGAGTTAGCAGTTATGTAAGGAGTATTTTAGGGGTTGGTGCCTCTTCTACTCAGCGAGCTCTGTTTGTCATTAAGGGCAGCACTGAAGTTGATCAGCTCCACTTTCTCTCCTGCTTGCATGCTCACTTTCCTCCTTGCGGGGCCCAAACAGACTCCCATTCCTCTAACACTGTCTTAACTCATTACTGAAGTGTTAGTTCTTTTGGCCGGTTCTAATGATAGCAGCAGTAGCCTTTCTGGAGGGCCTTTGCCATGACCCTGGCTGCAGTGGGGGAGGTGTGGCTAGGGCTGCGCCCTCTCAGGAACAGCTGGAAGCCCTGCCCCCTCCAAGTTGGAGGGTTAGGAACCGCCCCCCCCCCCCCCCGCACCCCGCCCCGCTCCTTGCTCCTTCAGGCACCACTGCCAGGCATCTCTGCACTCTTGGGGGCCTGGGAAGCCCTTTTGCCCCTGCAGGCTCAGAAGTCCCTGCTCCCCCTGCCTGGCCTCTCCTCACTCCTGGTGCCTGCTCTAATTTCAGAGCGAAGTTAAGGCCAAGCCCAGGCACTGTTGCAACCTGGCCAGGTGAGTGCCCACTTTGGGCAGCACTGAAATACTAGCCCCCTGCCACTTCAGCCCCCTCTGGACTTTGGGCACTGGTGACCATGAGAGGGAGGCCGAGAGGGGGCTAAGGGCAGCTCAGTGTTGGCTTGCAGGCACCCCTTGGCATGAATAGCCTAATAGCCATGGGCACTGTAAATGGCAGGTTAATGTCAACAGGAGGCAGACAGGCTCCTGGGGAGAAAGGGGAGGGTGTCTAGTGAAACCACCTTCAGGCCAGTTCTCAGATGAAAATGAGTATATGTGGTGCTTTTTCTGGGCCCACCCATGGCTACCCATGGACCAATCAGCATTCACTACCTCCCCTCTGAAGTCCATAAAAACCCTAGACTCAAGCCAGACTCAGGCAAATGACGGGATGACCATCATTTGGTGAGAGAAAAGCTAGGCATTATGGGTCTCTGTTCTGCTGAGAGCTGAGCAGATGATGGGATGATCTGCCTGCAGAGAAAAGGTACCCACTGCAGGTCTCCTGTGAGTTGTTCAGTAAAGCACCTCTTCGCCTTGCTCACCCTCCACTTCTCTGCGTACCTCATTCTTCCTGGGTGTAGGACAAGAACTTGGGAACCACCAAATGGTGGGGCTGAAAGAGCTGTAACACACACAGGGCCAAAACATGCCCCTCGTTCACCGTGTTGTGGTCTCCTAGCAGGAGAGAAGAGCTGTAGACCAAGGAGCTCCCTGAGCCAGGGCTGTGACACCATCTTGAAACTGCGGTTCCCCAGCCCCAGACGATGAAGCTGCTTGTGGTATGCCTGGTTCAGCTACAGCCTTGCAGGGAGCTGACAGCCTTGCAGGGAGCTGGCCCCCATGCAGGTGCCTGAAGCTGACCACCCTACCACAGTCAGCGTGTCTGGCTGTGCACAGTTGCTGGATCCCACACTTGCTTGCTCATACACCTCTCACCACTCCACAACTGCCTCACCCTTGGCAGATGTGGGATCCAGGCCAGTAGCACAAGCCGAGTGCAGCCTGCCAGGCTGAGTAGGCAGAATCAGCCCAGCAGGCTCGAGCAAAATTCAGGCAAAGACACCATCAGCCACAGAGGTTTCTGGCCAGAAAAGCAACACTCCAAGTATCCTGCAACACCAATAGCAGTAGGAATAAATTCAGAAGCAATTCCCGGCTCCAACACAAGAAGTTTAGCCCTAGAATTTGTCTTTGCTTTGTTTGCACAGAGTTTATCTTTTATACATTCCTCAGGCCAACTTCCTTATAATATTTTTGATGGAGAGTCTTCCACCTTACAGCTTAAATATAGGAAAACAGACCCTCCTTGCCAGACAGTATTTATTCAGTACAACTACTGTAATAGAAACATATAGCTTCTCAGAGTCAAGTAGCATAAGAACAATTTATCCATGATCATACAGAAGCTTCTGATTCTATATTTGTTATATGCATGAACTTTATATGTATATAATAACATAATTAAACTAGCTATTGGGTCATTATTACAAGTAAAAATGCAATCTACAAATGTTGATGAGATAAATTGGCAGAGTGGCTCTAATTCTGGCCAGTCCCTTCCTTTCTGCAAATCTCTTTTGGAAAATCCTCTCCAGCCACTCCCTAGGTCCCACCCTTCTCTCCCCTGACACACATACACTCTACAGGAACTCTTCAGTTTTCTAGAGGATGACTTTTTTGAGGTCAGCACCATGACATTATTGTTCAGATGAAAAATTGAGGCTACTAAGCTTTTATTATTTTAGCCATAACTACATTTTCTTCTATTAGCCATGTAAAATAGGCCCAGTGCTAAACATTTTAAACACGTCTTGATCAGTCCTCACAATAACTCATTATTGTTGTTTACAGATGAGGATACCTAGGCTAAGAATGGTTTTTTTCCTGTCTGGTTGCCATTGTGCAGCAGGGCTCGAGACCAATTCCACAGAATCATTTGGTTAAGGAACAGGCTTTGCTGGGGGAAACATAGGCTGGAGTCAGCAAGAGAGGCACACATTCCTGGAGCCTCTTGGCCTCCCACAGGGAAGTAAGCCAGGGCCAGTCCCTTGCTGGGTACATAGTGGGTTTATATTCCGTTAAAGCAACATTGCCTGTGATTGGTCTCTGTTCTTATAGAGCAAGAAGAGACTCTGCAGACAGGCTATTTGTATAACAGGCATATTGTCAGCTGTCTTCCACAGTTTTCTGAGGAAGCCAGCTGCTCAAAACCTGGGAACCTTGGAACCAGCAGAAAGATGCAATTGCTCCTTTGGGGGTGAGAAAGCATTTCCAGCCACTTTTTGAAAAGTCTGCATTATATGCCATAGTCACAGGTGTGTGTGTGTGTGTGTGTGTGTGTGTGTGTGAGAGAGAGAGAGTGTGTGTGTGTGTGTGTGTGTGCGTGTGTGTGTCAGAAAGAGACAGAGAAAAAAAATAGGGAAAAGAGGGCAGAATTAAATCCAGATTTTCCTGACTGCAAAGCTAATGTATTACCTATTTCCTACAATACTTACCAAACTTCTGATGTTTTTTGCCTTCTATCTGCAACTTCCTAAACTTACTCTCATTGCCATTTAGCTCAGCTCTACTCCACCCCAAGAAAACTATACTTCTGTGCACTCCTTTTATAAACCACTGGGAATATTTATTCTAAATGAAACTATGTCTCTAAATCTTGGAGACCTCTTCTGCCTTTCCTTAATTATACTTAAGGCTCTATTCATCACCGACCTCCCTTGAAAAATATCTCTAGTCAAGAGTAGTGCTGTCTCACTCAGCTGCATAAGTAGGGTCACAGAGGACTCAGAGTGCCTTTTTGCATAGAGACCCTTGCTCCTTTAATTTCCTGAAAAATATGAATGCATATTTTCAATATTCACTTTACCTCTCTCTACATTTAATTGACAACTCCTTCTGTATATTTCATAGTACCCTAAACATATGTGTATGACAGATCCTGACACAAAGGTTTTATTTACATGTGTCTTGTCCTATTGGATATGAAAATTTTAAGGGCATTCAGAGAGTGAAAAACAAAGGCACAGAATGTGATAGGATATTTGCAATATACATAATGATTGAGATGATTGTATAGAGTCTAGAATAGCTATTTCCTTTAAAAAAAAAAAAACCCCTACAAATCAATGGGCATAAAAAAGATGGCCCACAGAAAAAATGAGCATGTAATTTGAACATGGACTTACTTCACCAATACAAAAAAGAAAAGTTAAAATGGTCCTAAACTCAATAATCTAGGAAATTCAAGTTAAAGATAAGATATAGGCTGGGCGCGGTGGCTCATGCCTGTAATCCCAGCACTTTGGGAGGCAGAGGCGGATGGATCACGAGGTCAAGAGATCGAGACCATCCTGGTCAACATGGTGAAACCCCGTCTCTACTAAAAATACAAAAAATCAGCTGGGCATGGTGGCGCGTGCCTGTAATCCCAGCTACTCAGGAGGCTGAGGCAGGAGAATTGCCTGAACCAAGGTGGTGGAGGTTGCAGTGAGCCGAGATCGCACCATTGCACTCCAGCCTGGGTAACAAGAGTGAAACTCCATCTCACTGTTGTGAGGTGTGTAGTTGCCTAAAGCACTCTAAAGCAGACAGGCAATATCTACTGTGTTTGAAGACAGGCATACCAAATATCTACCAATTCTATTCTTGGTTATATCCTTAATGGAAATACACATCCATTTGCAACAAAGCATAGATAAAAGAATGTTTCTAGCAGCAATGTGTATAATAGCCAAAGCTAGAAACAACCCATATATTCATTAATTATTCATTAATACTAGAATAGATACATAAGTTATAGTGTGTTCATGTCATGGAGTACTATTCAGCAATGAAAACAAGTGATTATGGATAACCATAACAATGGAGACCCTTTTCACAAGCAAAGTCAAAAGTAGCCTAGCAGATAAGTTCAAGTGGAAAAGAAAAGTGATTTCTTTTATGTAATGTTAGAAAAATAACAGGCAAAACTAAACTAAGAGGTTTAGGAATACACTGTTAGGTGAAAACGATTTTAAAAAATCAATATGAAGTTTATCTTAAAAGTCAAAGTGGCTTTCAGGAGAGGTTTGTGGTTGGAAGCTGGTACAACAGGGCACATCAGGGAATGTGAGGTGGGGGGTGACCCTGAATGTGCCAACTGTATTCTGCCTCCTGACCTGCGTGGTGGTTGCACAGGTGCTTGTTTTGTAGTAACTCGCTAAGATGTGTGGTTTGGTTTTATTCAGTTTTCTGTGTATGTATTATATTTTATATCTTAAAAAAGATTATAAAAAGATAAAAATGAGTAGAGGCAAGCTACTGGAACTGTAGGGTGATAGGCACCCTAAGAAGGACAAGACAGGTCAATCATTTCTGGGCTGGTTTTTCACATATCTTTCGGTAGAAGGAAATGGTAAAGTTACAGGATCCTTGGGGTGTCGCTTTTCTGGCTGGAAACCTCTGTGGCTGCTGGCGCCTTTGCCAGAGTTTTCACTGGGCCTGCTGGGCTCGTTCCACCCACTTGGCCTGGCAGGGTGCACTTGGCTCACGCTTCCAGCCTGGATCCTATGCCTCCATGGGAGACTGAGTCAAGCGTGGAGTGGCGAGGGGAGTGTGAGCAAGTGTGGGGTCTGGCCACTGTGCACAGTCAGACACGCTGCTGCTGTAGGCCAGGCAACTTCAGGTGCCAGTATGGGTGCCAGCTGTCTGAGGCTACAGCTGGACCACGAGCATAGCAAACAGTTTCCCCAGCTGGCACTGGGGAATGCAGTGGCTCCTGGAAGCTTAGAGATGTCAGGAACTTCAGGACCCCAAAGAGGGAGTCACTACCCTGGCTCAGGGAGCTCCCAGAGCTGGGCTCCCTGAAGGATCACAGCTCTTCTCTTCTTCTCTACCCGCTACGTGGCAAGCAAGGGGCATATTTCAGTCCTGTTTCTATTACAGCTCTTTTAGCCTTGCCATTTGTCAGGTACAGAGTTCTTTTCCTGAGTCCAGGAAAAATGAGATATACAGACAAGTGGAGGGTAAGCAAGACAAAGAGGAGCTTGATTGAGCAATAGAGCAGTTCAGAGGAGACCCTCAGTGGGCAGTTCCCATCCATAGCCAGGGTGTCCCAATGAGTGTACAGCTCTCAGCAGAGAGGGTAGCTCCTCTCTGCATCTGGTCATCCCATTGTCTCCTCAACTTTCAGCAGAGAGGAGACCCTGGAGTAGGTAGCTCCTCTCTGCAGCTCACAGTTCTGCCATCTCACCATCATATCTCCATCCCCTGCTTGAGTCTGGCTGAGTCCAGGCGATTTTATGGGCCTCAGAGGGGAGGAAGTATGTGCTGATTGGTCCAAGGGTGGCCATGGGTGGGCCCAGGACGGGCCCAGGGAAAAGTGCCACAAGTTTACTCTGTGGTGTGCAGGAATGGCTCTCAGCCCCCAGGGTTCAGGCCCTCTCCAGCTTGAAGGAGGGGCACCACCTGCAACCTTCCCCTTTCTGCCCGGGGGGCCTGTCTGCCTCCTGTCACCATTCGTGGCATCCAGGCTGTTCATGCCAAGGGGTGCCTGCAGGCCAGTAACAGGCTATCCTCAGCACCCATTGTGCCTCCCTCCTTTGCTTGTCTGCACCCCAAGTCCAGAGGGTGCCGAGGGGGCAGAGGGCTAGTGTGTCACTGCTGCCTCAAGCGTATGCACCCCTGGCCAGCTTGCAGCAGTGCCCAGGCTTGGCCCCAACCTTGCTCCAAGATCAGAGCAGGCACTGACAGTGGGGAGAAGCCAGGCAGTGGAAGCAGGCACCTCTGAGCCTGCAGGGATCAGAGGCGCCTTCCTGGGACCCCAGGAACACAGAGATGCCTGGGTCTGGAGTTGCAGCAGGGCAGAAGCAGCTGCACCAGGCGAGTTCCTACCTGGCTAACTCAGAAGGCCAGAGACTCCTGCGCCTCCCAGGCTCTTGCAGGCTCCCTGGAGCACTGCACAGCCCCGGACCCAGCTCCGCCTCCAGGGTCCCTCTCTTCCCATACCTCTGTGCCCAACCACACTGCTCCCCCACCAGCAGGCGACTTGACCCAGCCCCATCATGGTGGGCCCCAGGGTGGTGGGCTCCCAGGGGGTTCCCAGGGGCAGGCTTCAGGGGCTGCCCGCCTTGTCCCCATGCCCTTCCAGTAGCAGTAGCTGTCAAGAGTGGCGACGCAGGGCCAGGGTCCTGCCCTGGCTGCATAAGGGTAGGGGCAGCACAGTCAGCTGCCTCGGGGACTCAGGGCGCAGGGGTCCCGTGGCTACCACTGCTGCCCTGCAGCCTCTCCTGTCGCAACTGCTCATGCCTCCTCGTTGCAGCAGATGTGATAGCAACAGCTGCTCTGGATGGCCTGCCGCCGCAGTCAGTAACACATTAGGCCAGATGCTAGCGCATTGCTTGCCTCTGAGATCACAGTGTGGAAGGTAATGAAGTGTAACATGAAAGTCCAAACTTTCAGACTTCAACAACTGTGACCAACAAAATAATGCAAACAAAATACACCGAATGCAAGGTGTATGGGCTCCCAATTCCTAAATGAGTAGAAAATCCAGGCTTTCCTTGCCCAGAGTTTTGGTCACATTTAATCCTGAGTGTTTGTCTTACTACACATCTATTACCCTGTGCTGGAGAGCAGCAACTCCATTATATTCCTTCAAGACAGATTCTCCAGAAGGTGCTCTTGGGTAGACCACTTACTGCCTCCGATGGAGTCCCGGTGCTGTTGAAGCCTTACAGGTCTACAGATAAGGTAGATAATCAAGGCCCCTTCTCTTGCTTACTTCAGTGCATTGCTTGAGGATACCTCTGCCCCAAGTGCGGAATTCTGCCACTCCCCCTAAAACTTGATCATCAAAGTGTGAAGGAGGATATTCTCTTCCACAGAGTCCTGTTTAAAAAGACACAAGTTACAGCAAAGTCACTGGGAGACAAGTGTGATAATGCACAGAACGGGCCAGTTTCCTGAAACAGAGTCCTTGGAGCCAACAGGATACTAGCATCAGCTACTGTCTGCTGTGACTGCAACAGCTTTCCTCTTCAACAGACAGATGCTAAGTTCAGAGTATCAGCCTCCACCACGTATTACATATACAGTGATCATACCCGAAATAAGATTTTTTCTTTCTCATCTTTCTTCCCCTCCATTTATTTCCCTACCTTCCATCCTCTCTACTTTCCTCCTGCCTACCTTCCCTTCATCCACAAATACTTAGGTGCTAGAGACTGTGCTAGGCAATGTGGAACACAGCAGTAAATAAATACAACATGATCCCTCTTTCATGGAGGTTACAATTTCCTGGCTTTCTGGCTTTATTTGGGGTTGTCTAAAAACCTCAGAAATGTTTTTAATACTATCTCACACAAAAGGGAATGCAATCCAAATGCATTTTCTCCCAGGAACATTTTATTTTTTTGAGATGGAGTCTCTGTCACCGAAGCTGGAGTGCAGTGGTGCAATCTTGGCTCACTGCAATCTCCACCTTCTGGGTTCAAGTGATTCTTATGCCTTCTCCTGAGTAACTGGAACTACAGGTGCACACCACGATGCCTGACTAATTTTTGTATTTTTAGTAGAGACAGGGTTTTACCATATTGGTCAGGCTGGTCTTGACCTCTTGATCCACCCACCTCGGCCTCCCAAAGCGCTGGGATTACAAGCATGAGCCACCATGCCTGGCCTCTCCCAGGAACCTTTTAATCTACTCTTAACTCATTACTCATGGATGAAAAGAGCTGTGATAAGGAAGACCCACACATCACCCAAAGACCGTAAGTCTTTCCAACAAAAGCAATCAATTTTCAGGCTCGTGTTCTGGGCAAAATATCTTGTTTATGTAACATATTATGTGTAACATATTTAGACACCTGATTGAATATTAAGAAAAGACCACTGGATTTTATTTAATTAATACAATGAATACCTAAGCTTTAGTTAGGTTTACGTGTGAACAGTTAATTGGAGAGATAGAGGGAGGGGAGAAAGAAACACCTCGGAGAAAAGAAGAGCAAGTTAAGGAAAAAGAGAAAGGCTCACTAGGTCTGAAATACTTTCGTACTTTATATTGCGAGTTGAAGAATGTGATTACCCTATCTCTGCCCTGTGAAAGGCTAATTAATTTTTTAACAAGAATTTCAGCTCTTTTGCTTCTCTCAGCTTGAAATATCAGAGGCTTCATTGGGAATGAGTTAGTCATAGCACCAAATGCAGAAGAAAATGAGCTAAGGCAACAGCAGAGACCAGGTTAATGTAAGGCTGGTTAGATTTAAACTAAGGCCTTGCCTGGGTACTTTGTAATGCCACAGTCACTCCATTGTGTTAAGGTGGGCAGTGGGAAACAATCCTGGGTCCAGCAAATGTGGAGAACAAGTTTCTCACTTGGGGAGGATTCCCTGCCTTTCCTTCACCATTTTTTTCTGACGGCTGTGGTCTGCTGCTTTAGTATATCCTACCACATGGGTCACACACTTTCTCTGTGAAGAGTCATATAGTAAAGATGTTACGCTTTGCAGGCTAGATTATTTCAGTTGCAACTGCTCAACTTTTCTGTTGTAGCCTCAAAGCAGTCATAGAAAATAGGTAAACAAGTGGGCAAGGCTGAGTCTCCAGAAAATTGTATTTGCTAAAATAGTGGCAGGCAAAAACAGTGCCGAATATTCTTGGTTGACCCCTGTCTTAGTGAATAAGAGTGTAAGCTTTACATAGGAAAGGACTGAGTTCAAATTAAAACTATCTTCTACAACATTTGTAACCTTTGACCAGGAACTTAACCTCTCTAAGAAGGTGTTTTCTCATCAGCAAATAAAGGATAATAAAGCCTCCCTTATGATATAATGCAGGTGTCCCCAAACTTTTTACACAGGGGGCCAGTTCACTGTCCCTCAGACCATTGGAGGGCCGCCACATACTGTGCTCCTTTTACTGACCACCAGTGAAAGGGTGCCCCTTCCTGAAGTGTGGCGGGGGGCCGGATAAATGGCCTCAGGGGGCTGCATGCGACCCGCGGGCCGTAGTTTGGGGATGTCTGATATAATGAGAAATAAATCAGATCATTTATGGAAATTGCCCAAGACAGTGCCGGAGACGTATTATGTCTTCAACAGAGGACAGCTGTCATTATTAGTCACTCCCTCTCCATTCATGCATTCAGTCATTCAGACATTTAGAGAGTGCCTATTGTGTGCCATCTAGTACAGTAGGGATACAAAAATACATAATGCCTATCCCTGATCTGAAGGGACTACATCATATAGGAGGGAAAATAAACACATGTATAAGCATTTATAGGGAAAAGAATCAGTGCTAAGAGAGATACCATAATTCAGAAATGCTTTGGGAACTACTAAGGGTATACATTAATCTACTTTAGTTTTGAAGCTTCCTGGCTTTAAATGAGACTTTTTATATTTAGAGCAGTTGCTAATTTATTTCTATATATTGGATTGAAAATAGCTCATCAAATTCAAGTAAAATACACTTATAAAGGTTGGGGAATTACCCATGATAATTAACCATAAATAATAAATACATTAAATTAAAAGAAAACAATCTCCAAAGTTTAAAGAACTCAATTTTGTTTTTTTGGAAAACTTGCCTGGATACATAATCATTGTCAATTAAAAGTATGTGTTTAGAGAAGGCGAGATCATTAAAGCTATTGTGCTCTTGAACTTATCAACTGAAAGGGATCCTTCTTTTGTCTGCCTCTCAAAACATGTACTTGCAATTGAAAGTAAATACACCTCAGTGTGCTGCCTGGAAGTCTGTATACTTGGGAATGAGGCAAAGTCCCTGCTCTGTCACTGGTGATTGATTCACTTTGAAGGAAAACCCTCAAATCACTGAATTGCTGAGTTGCAGCCTAGCTTTTCTTTTCTCTGATGAGGAATAGCTCCGAGGATAAAAGCATGGACAGTACTTTCTGTCTGGTTTGCAATTTTATGTTAAAATATTATTGCCAGGAGGTGGCCAGTAGCTTTGGGGTCATGAGGAGAGTACCTTAGGTAGATATAGTTCTCATGCACACCAACAGTGGCAGCTCTCGGGGGATGGTGGAAAGTGGAGGATGGACCGTCTGTTGGATGAGGGTAAGAGCTAGTGAAGAAATGCTGCTGCCGCAGAGCAGTAGAGAACAACTCCTGCTAAGTATTGAGATAAATATTGAGGAATCCTAAAATAATAAAGGGAGTTCCAGTGGGCTGGCTATTCTGCATCAGTATATGGGGCAAGAATAAGACTGCAGAAAATGGGATCTAATAAATATAGGAATTAAGGAGTCAGAGGGATGGCTGCCTAACCACTGTTTTCTCTACCTGCTCACTGTTCTTTCAAATGTTTCTAAAGTACTTATAAATATGTTTCTGAATCCCTTCTCATTAAATTCTAAATTAATTTTTTTTCTTGTTTAAAGCAATCACACAATGGAAGGGGGAACGGTTGTAGAATACACGTGTGTGTATGAACAGAAATTAACAAGGGAAAATTCATCATATAAATGTAACTAAACACACAATTCAGGTCCTTCTGAAAAGCAATGAGGGCTTTGCTTTATTAAGATCAGTGTTGTCTGCATACCAATAAAAAGTTGGAGGAAACATACTTCTGGTAAAACAGCACAAAATTATTTTTACACTCTTAAGCAAAGCATGCTACTAATAATGTTAGTCAGCAGTGCACCAGGGCAGATAGACAATGATAAAATGGGTATATTAGTGACAAATAGGTTACTTACAGGAGTTATTAATCTAAAACTCTCCTTCCTCACTTTGCATTATTAAATGGATAGTCTTGCATGCCACTGAGGGGCAAGACCTAACAATAAGAAAGAAATAATTGGAAAAATCCACACATTTAATGTAGAAATATATTGCATTTCTTCCACTGTAATATCTATTGCAAAACAAACTTTACATAATAATAATTTATGGTCATTAGACAAATACAAATCAAAACCACAATGAGATACTATCTCATGCTAGTTAAAATGGCAATTCTTAAAAGTCAGGAAACAACAGATGCTGGAGAGGATGTGGAGAAATAGGAACACTTTTACACTGTTGTTGGGAGTGTAAATTAGTTCAACCACTGTGGAAGACAGTGTGGCAATTCCCAGAAATACCATTTGGCCCAGCAATCCCATTACTGGGTATATACCCAAAGGGTTATAAATCATTTTACTATAAAGACAGATGCACATGTATGTTTATTACAGCACTATTCACAATCGCAAAGACTTGGAACTAACCCAAATGCCCGTCAATGACAGACTGGATAAAGAAAACATAGCACATATACACCACGGAATACTGTGCAGCCATAATAAAACATGAGTTCATGTCCTTTGCAGGGACATGGGTAAAGCTGGAAACTATCATTCTCAGCAATCTAACACAGAAACAGAAAACCAAATACCACATGTTCTCACTTATAAGTGGGAGTTGAACAATGAGAACATATAGATACCGAGAGTGGAATATCACACACTGGGACCTGTTGGGGGTAAGAGGCTAGGGGAGGGATAGAATTAGGAGAAATACTTAGTGTAGATAACGGGTTGATGGGTGCAGCAAACCACCATGGCACATGTATATGTATGTAACAAACCTACATGTTCCATACATGTATCCCAAAACTTAAAGTGTGATTTTAAAAATTAGCAAAAATAATACTATGTTACTTGCTGCATAAAAGGCATTAAAGATAAATAATTAAGAAGCAAATCCCAAGTATTTGGAAAATGGAACATGTGCTACTAATTGCTTCTTGATCAAAGAAATGTGGGTTTTGGCCGGGCCTGGTGGCTCACGCCTGTAATCCCTGCACTTTGGGAGGCTGAGGCGGGTGGATCACGAGGTCAAAAGATCAAGACCATCCTGGCCAACACGGTGAAACCCCATCTCTACTAAAAATACAAAAAAATCATCAGCCGGTCGTGTGGTCCCAGCTACTTCAGAGGCTGAGGTGGAAGAGTCGCTTGAATCCAGGAGGTAGAGGTTACAGTGAGCCAAGATTTCACCACTGCACTCCAGCCTGGTGACAGAGCAAGACTCCGTCTAAAAAAAAAAAAAAAAAGAAATGTGGGTTTTATATATTTAAACATTCTTATTGAAGGTTGAGCAGGCTGGTCAGGCAGGACTAGAAGCGAGCTTATGGTCTCACCTCTACTTGACAGTCCCTGTCAATGAGATTGACAATTTTCTATTCACAGTGTCATCATTCATGCACCATAAATCACTACCAGGTGAGAACTTGCTGTAGCAGAGATATGTCGCTCATGCTGTAAGAACTTTGACTTCAATTACAGTTGTGCATCTCACCCATTGTGCAATTTGGGGTGAGCCTACTATTTATTAAGTTCCCTCTTTTTTTTTTTTTGATGAGACAGAGTCTTGCTCGGTTGCCCAGGCTGGAGTGCAGTGGGGCAATCTCAGCTTACTGCAACCTTCACTTCCCAGATTCAAGTGATTTTTTTCCTGCCTCAGCCTCCAGAGTAGCTGGGATTATAAATGCCTGACCTCAAGTGATCTGCCTGCCTCAGGCTCCCAAAGTGCTGGGATTACAGGCATGAGCCACTGCGCCCACCCTATTAAGTTCCATCTTTAATGAGACCCTCTGAGGAAAATAGCCCTTGCATTTGCAGATTGGGTTTCATCACCCTACTTTACGTTCTTTCAACATTGTACTTCTTATGTATAGCAATTATTGCAATTTAATTTAATTGTTTGCTAATTAGAGCTGAGTAATGTGGGTCCTAATCACCACTGTATTTTTGGCTTCTGCCTTACTATCTGGCATATGGTTGATGCTCCACTTATATTTGTTAACTAAATAAAGTTGTTTCGCTCTCTGGGCATTAGTGTCTCCATCAGTAAGATGAGAACATTATACTAAAAAGTCTCTATAGAGTTCTTCCTGCCCTAAAATTCTGTATTAATTTTCTTCTAATGTATCTTCATTTAAAATTTTATGTTAGAAGAAATTCTAGCTTTTAATTTTAAATCGTTTTTCTATCCATCCAAAAATATTAGTAGGTTAAATATCCATGTGGGAAATGTTTTCTGCAGTATGTACATTTGTTGCTATAATTTTAGACATTTTAAAATGAACTACTGCAATAATAAAAGAATAGGCTAGCAGAGCATTCTCTATTGGACTACAAGCCTCTTAAAGGGAGATACTATGCTTACTCATCTTTTAAACTCTAGTTCTAGCACAGACCCTGGAAGATGGCCCACAATCCTTACTGAATTAACAAGGGAGATTAAGTGAAAAAAATGGTAGCAAAATAGAAATAAGCAATGCAGTGGAAAGCTTTGTTGGCAGAAGCCTGAGGAGCTTGAAGGTAAAATGGGATTAAATAAAGGTACTGAAATAGGACGTTTTAATTTCTTAATAATTTACAAGAGTTTTAGACAAAGATATTTCTGAACTTAAAAACAGTTTCCAAATTACTAGTTATGATAATATTTTTCTCATTTAAATTTAACACAATGGAAAGGACCTAGTGCTTAATTAGATCCTCCCACTTCTCGATGTTGATCAGTTCTGGAAAATTCCATCTCTTTCTGAAATTAAAACACTATATGCAACTGTCACTGCAACCTGGATAGATCTCAAAAAGAAGGAAGCAGCAAGCACACTGAAGATGCATACGGTACTCCAGGCAGCTGAGTACCACTTAATGGAAAACTGTTTACAAAATAATTTTGACAGTACTTCTGAGAAGTGCTCTTAGTTTATCAGAAAGAAGAGAGCTGCTGTTTTAAAAGTGTTTTAAGAAACTTGAATAAAGATATTTCTCTTAAAAATTCTACTTCATTGTGATTTTTCCTCCCCTTGCCCAAAGAATGTTTCAGAATCAAAACATTTCTCCTTCCAACTTCACACAAATATCACACTCAGTGGCTTTTTTTATGGATGAAAGACTTGAGTTTCTCAGCAGTTACAACATGACCAAAGACACTTCAGAATCAGATTACTCCATTGTATTCTTTGATTATTTTCTTTGAATCAAAAACACTAGTCTGTATCTACTTATCAACTATTAAACATAAAGCAGGTATGTCCTAAATATTTAAAAAAAAAACTATAAAGAGTGGAAGTATCTTTTTTTAGATCTGAATAAATCCTAACCTTCAGAAGTACCTTAAAAAGAGAAATTATCAAATTCCAGTACTAAATATAAAATCTTATTTTTTGAGTTTTAAAAACTTCTTTTCTTTTTTTTGTTTAAATAAAGTTAACATTTATTCTTTTCTTTTTTTAACTGTACTTTAAGTTCTGGGGTACATGCGCAGATCTTGCAGGATTGTTGCATATGTACACACGTTTGCTACCTCTATCCCCCATCACCTACATCAGGCATTTCTCCCAAAGTTATCCTTCCCCAAACTCCCCCAGCCCCTGCTGTCCCTCCCCTAGCCTCCCACCCCCTAACAGACCCCAGTGTGTGATGTTCCCCTCCCTGTGCCCATGTGTTCTCATTGTTCAACACCCACCTATGAGCAGGAATATATGGTGTTTGGTTTTCTATTCTTGTGTCAGTTTGCTGAGAATGATGGTTTCCAGATTCATCCATATCCCTACAAAGGACATGAACTCATCCTTTTTTATGACTGCATAGTATTTCATGGTGTATATGTGCCACATTTTCCTTGTCCAGTCTATCATTGACATTTAAAAATTGGTTGGTTACAAGACTTTGCTATTGTAAACAGTGTCACAGTGAACATACATGTGCATGTGTCTTTATAATAGAATGATTTATAATCCCTTGGGTATATACTCAGTAATGGAATTACTGGATCAAATGGAATTTATTTCTAGATCCTTGAGGAATTGCCAAACTGTCTTCCACAATGGTTGAACTAATTTACACTCCCACCAACAGTGTAAAAGTGTTCCTATTTCTCCGCATCCTCTCTAGCATCTGTTGTCTCCAGATTTTTTAATGATTGCCTTTCTAACTGGCATGAGATGGTATCTCAATATGGTTTTGATTTGCATTTCTCTAATGACCAGTGATGTTGAGCAGTTTTTCATAAGTTTGTTGGCCTCATATATGTCTTCTTTTGAAAAGTGTCTGTTCATATCCATTGCCCGCTTTTGAATGGGTTTGTTGGTTTTTTGGTTTTTTTTTTTTTAAATCTGATTTAGTTCTTTGTAGATTCTGTATTAGCCCTTTGTTAGATGGGTAGATTGCAAATTTTTTTCCCCGTTCTGTTAGTTGCTGGTTCACTCTAGTGTTTGCTTCTTTTGCTGTGCAAAAACTCTTAAGTTTGATTAGGTCCCATTTGTCTATTTTGGCTTTTGTTGCCATTGCTTTTGGTGTTTTAGTCATGAGGACCTTGCCTATGCCTATGTCCTGAATGGTATTGCCTATGTTTTCTTCTAAGGTTTTTATGATGCGAAGTCTTATGTTTAAATGTTTAATCCATCTGGAGTTAATTTTAGTGTAAGGTGTAAGGAAGGGATCCAGTTTCAGCTTTCTGCACATGGCTAGCCAGTTTTTCCAACACCATTTATTAAACAGGAAATTTTTTTCCCTATTGCTTGTTTTTGTCAGGTTTTTTAAAGATCACATGGTTGTAAATGTGTGGCATTATTTCTAAGGCCTCTGTTCTGTTCCCTTGGTCTATATCTCTCTTTTGGTACCAGTATCATGCTGTTTTGATTATTGTAGCCTTGTAGTATAGTTTGAAGTCAGGTAGTGTGATGCCTCCAGCTTTGTTCTTTTTTCTTAGGATTGTCTTGGCTATGTGGGCTTTTTATTGGTCCCATATGAAGTTTAAGGTTGTTTGTTCCAGTTCTGTAAAGAAAGTCAATGGGAGCTTGATGGGGATAGCATTGAATCTATAAATTACTTTGGGCAGTATGGCCATTTTCACAATATTGATTCTTCCTAACCATGAGCATGGAACGTCTTTTCACCTGTTTGTGTCCTCTTTTATTTCCTTGAGCATGGTTTATAGTTCTCCTTGAAGAGGTCCTTCACATCCTTTGTTAGTTGTATTCCTAGGTATTTTATTCTCTTTGTAGCAATTGTGAATGGGAGTTCACTCATGATTTGGCTCTCTGTTTGTCTGTTATTGGTGTATAGGAATGCTTGTGATTTCTGCACATTGATTTTGTATCCTGAGACTTTGCTGAAGTTGCTTATCAGCTTAAGGAGATTTTGGGTTGAGACAATGGGGTCTTCTAAATATACAGTCATGTCGTCTGCAAATAGAGGCAATTTGATTTCCTCTTTTCCTAATTGAATACCCTTTATTTCCTTTTCTTGTCTGATTGCTCTGGCTAGAACTGCCAATACTATACTGAATAGGAATGGTAAGAGATGGCATCCTAGTCATCTGTTGTGAAATTTAGCACACCTACAGAAAGTTGAACAAAACAGATTTAAAGCTTTAATTTATCCTCACCAAGGGAATGCCATCATAGCTACCATCATAGCATGTGGGATGCCTCTTCCATGCTCCTTGTTATCAATGGGGATTCCATCAGAGAAAACAGTGAGAGCTGCTATAGAAGATGAGATTTGTTCCAGAGATTTGACCTTACACAATTGTGGGAGCTTGATGAACAGTTAGTTTCTTTTATTTTTTTATTTCAATACCTTTAGGAGTACAATTAGTTTTTTGATTCATGGATGAATTGTATAGTGGTGAAGTTGGCTTTTAGGAGACCTGTCATCCAAATAGTGTATGTTTTACCCAATAGGTAGTTTTTTATCCCTCATCCTCCTCCCCAAAACCCCTTCTGAGTCTCCAGTGTCCATTATACCATTTGTTTTGTGATTTACTTGAGCTACTCAGCAGTTACTGATTGCGAGTTACGTCACTTAGGAGGCCTCCAGTTTCATCCAAGTTGCTGCAAAAGACATTATTTCATTTTTTATGGCCGAGTAGTATTCCATGGTGTGTATGTATGACATTTTCTTTATGCACTCATTGGCTGATGGGTCCTTAGGTTGAGTCCATATCTTTGTCATTGTGAACTGGGCTGTGATAACTGTATACATGCAGGTGTCTTTTTTGTATAGCTTCTTTTCCTTTGGGTAGCTATTCTTAGTAGTGGGATTGCTAGATTGAGTGGAAGATCTACTTTTAGTTTTTTGAGAAATTTCCATGCTGTTTTCTATAGAGGCTGCACTAGTTTATATTCCAATCATCAGTGTATAAATGTTCCCTTTCATTGTATCTGCGCCAACATCTCTTGTTTTGATTTTTTAATAATGGCCATTCTGATTGAGGTAGGTGATATCTTACTGTGATTTTAGTTTGCATTTCCCTGATGAATAATTGCATTTCCCTGTTGAAAATTTCTTCATATGTTTGATGGTCATTTGCATTTCTTAGAAACATCCCTTCATGTCCCACTTTCAAATAGGATTGTTTTTTCTTGCAGATTTGAGTTCTTTGTTGATTCTGTATATTAGATTGTATAGTTTGTCATTGTATAGTTTGCAAATATTTTCTCGAATTTTGTGGGTTGTATGTTTACTCTGTTGATTATTTTGCTTCGCAGAAGCTGTTTGTTTAATTAGGCTTTATTTATTTTTATTGCATTTACTTTTGGGGTCTTACTCACAAATTCTTTGCCTAGGCCAATGTCCAGAAGAGTTTTTACTAGGTTTTCTCTGGGCTTATTTATTTATTTATTCTGGATTCAGGTGTTAGATTTAAGTTTTTAATCAATCTTGAGTTAATTTTTATGAGTGGTGACAGAGATCCAGTTTCATTCTTTTACATGTGGCTATCCAATATACCCAGCATCATTAATTGAATAGAGTGTCCCTTTCCTAGTGTATGTTTTTGCCTGCTTTGTAGAAGATCAGTTTGTTGTAAGTATTTGGTTTTATATCTGAGTTCCCTATTCTATTCCATTGGTCTATGTGTCTACTTTTATATCAGTACTATGCTGTCTTAGTTACTATAGCCTTGTAGTATAATTTGAAGGCAGGTCATGTGATTCCTCTTTGTTCTTTTTGCTTCATATTTCTTTGGCTATTCAGGGTCTTTTATGGTTCCATATGAATTTTAGGATTCTTTTGAGTTCTGTGAAAAAAAAATGATGTTGGTATTTTGATAGGAATTACATTGAATCTGCAGATTGCTTCGGGCAGGATGGCCATTTTCATAATATGAATTCTTCTAATTCATGAGAATGTGATGTTTTTCCATGTGTTTGTGTCATCTACAATCTCTTTCAGCAACGTGTGATAGTCTCCTTGTAGAGATCTTTCACCCATCTGGTTAAGTGTATTCCCAGGTTTGTTTGTTCTTTGTAGCTATAGTAAATTGGATTGGGTTCTTGATTTGATTTTTGGTTTAGTTGTTAGTGTACAGCAGTGCTACTTATTTGTGTGTTTTGATTTTATAAGCTGAGACTTTAGTGAATTTATCAAATCCTGAGAGTCTTTCGGAGGAGTCTTTAGTGTCTTGTAGGTATTAGATTATATCATCTGCAAACAGAAATAGTTTGACCTCCTCTTTTCCTATTTGGATGACCTTGATTTCTTTCTTTTTCCTGACTGCTCTGGCTAGGACTTCCAGCACTCTGTTGAATAGAAGTGGTGAAAGTGGGTATCCTGATCTTATTCCAGTTCTTGGGGTGATGCTTTAACTTCTGCCCATTCAGCGTTATGCTGGCTATGTGTTTGTCATAGATGGCTTTTATTATTTTGAGCTACGTTCTTTCTATTCTTAGCTTGTTGAGGATTTTTACCAGAAAGGGATGCTGGATTTTATAAAATGCTCTTCTGCATCTATTGAGATGATCATATGGTTTGTGTTTGTAATTCTATGTATGCAGTGAATCACATCTATTGACTTGTGTTTGTTGAAACATCCCTGCATCCTAGGATGCAACCCAATTGATTGTGGCGAGTTATTTTTATGATGTGAGCTGTTGAATTAAGCTTGCTAGTATTTTGCTGAGGATTTTTACATCTATTTTCATCAGGGATATTGGTCTATAGTTTTCTCTTTTGTTGTTATCTCCTTTCCTGGCTTCGGTATCAGGTGATACAAGCTTTGTAATGAGATAGGGAGGATTCCCTCTTCTCAATCTTTTGAAATAGTTTCTATAGGATTGGTACCAATGCTTTTTGAATATATGGTAGAATTTGGCTATGAATCCATCTGGTCTTGGTTTTTGTTTTGTAGGGAGATTTAAAAGTTATTACTGGTTCAATCTCACTGTGTGTTATTGGTCTGTTCAGGATTTCTATTTCTTCCCATAAAATCTAAATGATGCTAATGTTTGGTTTGCATCAATGTTGTTGCTTCAAACCAAAGATAACTACTAATATCTTGACCTCTGTACCTTGCAAAGGCCCTACTTCCTAATAGCATTACATTTAGGATTAGAATTTCAACATGAGTTTTGGGTGGACATGAACATTTAGTTCATAATAGATGATTTGAGACACAAAGTGACTTGCCTAGAAGTTCCTTTCTTCTCCTCACCCTAGCTGCTGAATAATGAAGGGACCAATATATGACCCATATCAAATCCCACATTTATGGCACGTCTATGTACTTTAGCTCTCTAACTAGGAATGTGACCAGCATTCTGATTCTTTTTCCCCCATTATTTTTTCTTACCTAGGTTTTGTGCTTAGGTATGTACAAATCTGGTGGTGATTGCCAGCAAACTTTGATCTATGTAATTTGACTAAATGGCCAGCAGCCTTGTTGCCATGGTTACTTACTCATTTTTTTTTTTTCCTGGGGGCCACATGATCTTCTTGGGCAGACCAGTTGTATTTTTTTTTCTTTTTATGCTTATTTCATTAAATTATAGTTATTCCTTATTTTTATATTGTGAGTTCTTGAATTCCAGGAGCTACATCTGATTACTTCTCCACTATATTTCTTACAATATAATAGTTATCTTAGAAAATTAAGTTCGACCCATTCAGTGGTCTTATTAACCTGATAACTAGCATGAAACCAGCACCATTGAGATAGTTTGAGTATAAATACAAACAGTGAGTGTTTCTATAGATACAAATTTGAGGGTGTGAGTACTAACTGAAGTAAAGACAATGCACCCTCTTATTTAGGGAAGGAAGAATTTCAAATAGTTCACAGTAAACGTTATCACCTTCATTTAAGGATTATGACTATTGAAAAACACACTGCCTTTTATATTTCTCAGTTGTTGTGACACAGCTATAAATCTACTTAGTTGCTATTTGGGGATTATTAAATCTCTAGTAAGCAGTACAGTAGAGCTGGAGTATGGATTTTGTGGAATCAGTGGCATGAGTAGGGAAAGAAAATAAATGGGAAGAGGCCAGCAGGTTGAGAGATGGAATAAGAATAAAAAGAGATTGAATTGTAGTGTTTGAGTTAGGTGGAAATGATGTTCAACTGGAGTGCAGTTTATATTGTACTGAATCAGTTAATAGAATGGAAGAAAAGGTCTATATTGATATATTTAAGTTCTCAAGTCGGTGTGCAGTATCAGTGAAGAAGGCTAATAGAATGCCAACTACGATTAGGGAAAATATTAATAATATGTAATACTTCTCCAGAGTGTCTCATAAAACCAAAGACTCTGAGTTGGAAAGTATCTTAGAGGTCATATAGCTTACCTCTCCCAATGTCTCCTTAAACTTTTATATTTAATACATGCTTTCAAACATTAGAATTTGGAGCAGCACATTAGGATGGATTAAAACACTCAAAATGACAACTAAAAAATTATCAGTTATTAAAACTTAGCATCTACCATGACAAATTTGACAAGCATGATGTTGCTTTCTAAAAGGAAAAAGCATAGAAAGCCATGCTGTGTATCTAGCAACTCACTCGGCCCCACACACCTCTCTATAAAGACAGTGGGAGAATGAGGATCCGTATGCTCTTGGCTTGTTGATCCTGTATTTGTATGTTTCCTTTTTCCCCAGTAAAGTCTGTTTCTAGTGTGACAACACAGAATTAGTCTCAAACCATCGTGCATTACATGACTACCTTAGTGGATACATCTTGCAAGACATCTGTGTATATATATCCTATACATCCATTATTCCCCATTTGACATCATTTTCCTAAATTGCCCAAGTAGTGTTGCAGGACTTTCTTTTAGTTCAAGTAAAGACAGGGTCCTTGTCTGTCCCAGAGCCATGAAAACTTAGGCTCACAGACAGTCAAACTGTGAGGAAGGAGGGTTTTATTGGGTGAAAAGGAAGGATAGGGTGAAATGGGGACTCTCACAGGGCCAGAGTCCCTGCTAGAGTGCTTCCTGCCAGGTTATTTGAATCCCAGTTTGCACCCAGGAAGAGGAGGAGCACAGCTCCTCCCTGCTGCAACGGGTGCAAACCTTTGTGGCTTCACCCCATTGAGCGGACTACTTGGAGTTTCTCCAGGCACCCTCTCCCACCTGGCTGTCTCATTCCCCCTCTTTACCTAACTGCCATTAGATTAAGGATAAGGGCGCAGACCAATCTTAACTGCTTCCTGCTGACAAGGGGGCACTGTTTTGAAGAAACAGCAGTTGGAGCACCCTCAGAGACCTACCTATCTAAAGGTTCACAGGAGAAGGGGCTATATCAGAGGCTCTGGTTGCAGGACTGTTTGGAGTTGGATGCCTGAAAGCAAGAACAGACAAACCATGTAATTAGAAAACAGGTATCAAAATGAAAGAAGGGGAGGGATAAGGATAGCTAAACAATCCCAAGGCCTTTTACCAGTTTGCACAGGGCAAGGGCAACCAAGAGCCCTACTGGCAAAGAAACTTACCCTTTTGACAGCATGTTGGGCTTCTGGGTTCCTTTCCCCTGAGCTTGATCCTAAGTCAACCAGTTTAAAGTTTGGGAAATTAACTTTTCCCAGTTTGGAGGATTTATCTGAGAGAAGTGTCTCATAGTACAAAAACATGATTACCTATTTGTGAAGAGAGAACAGAGGAAGAGAAGATGCCTTTTAAAGGATTCCCAGAGGTTTAGGATCCATTCTAAAGGTGTACAGAATGAAGACAAATGGCTACCCATCTAGAAAAAGGGGAGCAGGCATCTCTGGTTCCCTTTTCTTCCTAGCAGATACTCACAGTATGTGGGGAAGAGAGGGAAGAAAATCCTCTTTCCCTCTTCTGTCCTTGCATCCCCAAGTTCCAGAGACCTTGGTAGATGCTGCCATGGGTGTTACAGTGACTTGCACCCATGAAACAGAGAGGGCCTAGAGAATAGGAATTACCTGCTGTCACCTGTGCTTCTATTCCCCCACTGTCAGTAGCCTTGGAGTTCCCTAGACTTCACTGATGCCATGGATATTAATTAACATGGCCTTTATCCATGAAACAGGAAACTTGGGGTTGGTTTAATCAGTAGGAATCAGTCATGTTCACCTGTGCTGTGCATTTTTTTTTTTTTTTTTTTTTTTTTTGAGACAGAGTCTGTCTCTATTGCCCAGGCTGGAGTGCTGTGGTGCAATCTTGGCTCACTGCAACCTCTGCCTCCTGGGTTCAAGTGATTCTTCTGCCTCAGCCTCCCAAGTAACTGTGACTACAGGCATGCACCACCACATCTGGCTAGGCTTGTTTGTTTGTTTGTTTGTTTGTTTGTTGTATTTTTAGTAGAGATGGGGTTTCACCATATTGGTCAGCCTGGTCTCAAACCCTGACCTTGTGATCCACCTGCCTCAACCTTCCAAAGTGCTGGGATTACAGGCATGAGCCACTGCGTCCAGGCTGTGCTGTGCCTTTTAACCACCATTATTGTCTGCCTCTGGGTCCCCCAGATCCAGTTTTCCTTCCTAGGGTTTTGACCCAAAGCTTAGAATTGAGTTTCAGAAAAAAAAAATGTGTCTCAGCAGGGCTTGCATGGACTCCTTATAAGCCAAATGCTAAGGTCAAACTGTGGAGCTGAGTCCTCCTCCAATAACAAAGAGGAATGTATGTCTTGTAACACACCTGGGTAACTGGTAGCTATAGTTATGCTTGCTGGGATTTGGGTGCGTGGCACTTGGCTTTGGTTAGCTACCTTGGTCTTACTTCCCCAAGGAAACCTCTGGGATATGGGCATTCTATTTATTCACATCACCTGGAAGGATTTGTAGGATAATTGTTCAGAATTAGAATATTGATCCAGATTTCTACATTACCCAGAAATCTTTCTTGGGTCTGAGCTGTTCTTTCTGAGCTGCAGTTGGGGATCGCTGGTTGGTTCAAAGGAACAAGCAAGGTTGGTATAAAATGCAGGTGAAAACGTAAAAACAACTAGTAAGTTTAGAATTTAATGACAAATATGTGATATATTTTGAAACATGATTTCTCTCTCGCAAGTCCTCATTTTTGTTAAAAAGAAATCATCATGACTGAATGGTTTACAAAATATTTGAGTCTTATGCTTGGCCTGGTTATTTGGATAAAGTGCAGCAAAAATAACTATTTCTACACAGGCCCTTTGAACTGGCTTTGATGGAACTCTGTTTCCCAAGGAATCTTAGATAAGACCTTTTAAAGCCAAGCCCAGCCATGGGTTTGTATTGTCAAATACGAGTTGGGTGATCTTCTCCTCTTAAGGTCCCATGATAAACTTGGAGCTCCTGGACCTGTTAGAAAGTGACATTCTTTACTGACCACAGGTCAAGAACCCTGTACAGGGACTACATAGACACGGATATGGGGTCAGTTTTCCCACCGAGTTTTTATTGGCTGTGTAAGTCAAGATTGACTCTGTAAAGGGAAGCATAACCTTCCAGTCAAAACCCTGGTAAAATAACTACTTTCTGCAATTGGGTCCTGTTGCAAAAGAAAAAATGGATTCTTATTGTACTGATGCAAACAACTATTTACAATAAGAATACTCAAAGATCGTTTCCAAATATTAGAGGAACCAGGCAGAGAGAAACAAACATGTTCCAAATGATGATCACAGGAGTGTATACGTTACTTAATTATTAAAGGCCATAAGTAGTCCAAAATAAATTTCCTTGACTATAAAAAATAAAAGCAAGGATCAGCAATATTCCAAGCAAAAGTCAAAAAGATTTGCTTTAACTTCCTGAGTTCAGTCCTTTTAGTTAACTCTTGTTTTCCTTGATATTCATGAACATTTCAGCTCTTTATGAGTCCTGTACTTTTTCCTTTATTCCAATGTTACAGTCTCTAAAGTTATGATAAACTCGTATTTGAAAGCACCTGTTAAAGTTCTATCGCTTTTAAAAAGTATTAAACCATCTTTTAAAAGATTAAAACAACATCACAACAATTGTCAGTGAATAACAAAATGTCCAGGGTAGTTACAGTTGGCAACACAATTGACAAAGAGGTTTTGTTATCTCTGTGGTTTACAATAACTTAACAACCTTAATTATGATTGCTGGCATATACCTAGACATTAGAATTTTAGAAATCCCATACAATTTTGGAACATGTGTTAGCATTATTCACCAAGATATAACCTAAAGAAGATTGAGCATGATTTTGGCAATCTCATGTACCTAACCATGTCAAATAATCCCATTTACCTCCATTTTCTGACATTTCAGGGGCCTTCTTAAGTATTCAAAAAACCAGGTGCCAGGGAAGACAGTTTTGAAATTGAAGTCTGATTTTGGGAAAGCTGTTAAATATGTTTAAAGTACTTCATATTATGAAATAGAAATCCAGATTGCCACAAATTATTCATTTTGCCAAAATGATGACTTAGAAATTGTAAAGAAGCAAAAATATTTTACAACCCTTTTGAATTTTGTTAAGGAGCAGATTAGCGTTTTAAGAATACCTTGTTGTTCTTTTATTTTAATGCTCAATTTACAGAAAAATCATATAATACCCTATTTTGAAGTTAATCAATATGTTTACCCAGAGAACCTCTTCTGCAAGATTCATTCCCACAGTTCTTCCACTACTTGTTTGAACCTTTGGCTTCCTCATATAATTTAAAACAATCCTTTAACCCTAGGCAAAAATTTATATTTCCATGCCTTCTTATAACATTTTACAAAGAAAAACCACATTTTACTGTTCTTACACTCCATGCATGTAAATCTATTTCCAGTAGTCTCGATTATATATTATAATGGTAACCCCTAGCATTTCTTTCTTTAAGGTGAAACTTGTAACTTACTTTAATCGTGTGTAAGTGCAGCCAGGGTTTCACTCCAGCATAATTAGGGGGGTGATTCATTCCATAGTCTCCAGGCCCTCCCAGTGGTGAAACCAGCAAGTCAAATAGTTCTCAAAACCCAAAAAGCAATTTGTAACCTCAAAACACTTAGAAAACCTTGCATCTGACCTGCATTTTACTAATGGTCCTTAGGGGTGTTTTTCTTTCTTTTTAAAAAAAAATTTTTAATTTTGTTTTTTGGTTGAAGAGGCTTTTTAATGAAACTTAGCAATGTAAGTTAAGATAGTAACTCATGTTCAGAATGGAGACACTGAACCAATGTCCCCCTTCAGCACAACTTGTAAATCATCAAAGATCAAATCACATTTAGTAGGTGTTTTTTAATTAAGTGAATTCTTTTTTTTAAAATTTATTTATTTTACTTTAGATGCATACTATATCTGGCATTTCTCCCCATGTTATCCCTCCTCATCCTCCCCTCCCTCCTCAACTCCCCACGTTCTCTCCCCTTCTCCCCCCTCCAACTGCCCCCAGTGTGTGATGCTCCTCTCCCTGAGTCCACGTGTTCTCATTAGCAAAGACCTGGAACCAACTCAAATGCCCATCAATGATATACTGGACAAAGAAAATGTGGTACGTATACATCAGGGGTGTTTTATTTCTTAAAGATTAAAGTCACGTGAACTGAAAGGTACCACAGGTTTTATCTTCCCTTTAAAAAATATCAGATCTAAGCACTTGTCTTTCTTTTGGCCAAATTAATTAGAACTTTTTTTTTTAATTGTTCACATTTTTTTCCATTTTTATTTTTTAAAGTTTTTATTTTACTTTAAGTTCCAGGATATATGTGCAGAATGTGCCAGTTTGTTACATAGGTATACATGTATCATGGTGGTTTGCTGCAGCTATCAACCCATCATCTAGGCTTTAGGCCCTGCATGCATTAGATATTTGTCCTAATGCACTCCCTCTTCTTGCCCCCGACCCCCCACAGGCCCAGTTGTGTGATGTTCCCCTCCCTGTGTTCATGTGTTCTCATTGCTCAACTCCCAGTTATGAGTGAGAATGATTTGTTTGGTTTCGTTTTCTGTTCCAGTGTTTGGTTTTCTGTTCCACTGTTAGTTTGCTGAAAATGATGGCTTCCAGCTTCATCTAGGTCCCTACAAAGGATGTGATCTCATTCTTTTTATGGCTGCATAGTATTTCATGGTGTATATGGGCCACATTTTCTTTATCTTTATTGCAGCACTATTTACAATAGCAAAGTCTTGGAACCAACCCAAATTAGAGCTCTTTTGAAAGACATTACACACAATACACACACGGACAGGCAGAAGGAAACCCAGTCACTAGGTGATGCCTTACCTAATAAAACATCTTCAAAAAAAAAAAAGAAAAAACTTTTAAAATTAACTACCAACAGGGTGGAGAAGGGGGGGAAAAATGGTTTAAAAAAGGCTAAGGAAGAACCTCTTACTTTTAAGCCAGTGGTCCTTCCATCAGGAGAAAAGCTTAATTACTGTCTGATGGAGCTAAACCCCTTGACCAGGGAGGTAAAAGTCTGTGGTAGTATGCCTGGCTATGAACCAGCCAGTGACTGTGCAGGACCCTTGGACAACACGTCCAAGCCCTGGCAGGGATTTGGGAGTGGTGTGGAGCTGCTGCTCACGGGTGGGTCTTGAAAAAGGAAGGAAAAGGCATGAAAAGGCCTTGGGGCCACAGAGGGTTGGGCACATGGTTTCCCACCCTTAGAAGTCCGAGGATGTAAAGGCTTAGAAGCAAAAATGAGAGTTTGAGTCTCCATTTCACTCACCGCTTCTTGAGCCCCTACGTTGCACACCAAAAATGTTGCAGGACTTTTCCTTAGTTCAGCTAAAGATGGGGTCCTTGTTCATCCCACGGCCATGAAAATTTAGGCTTGCAAATGGTTTGATTGGTGAGTAAAGTGACATTTTATTGGGTGAAAAGGAAGAAAAGAGGGAAACAGGGACTCTAGCAAGGACAGCGTCCCTGCTAGAGTGCTTCCTGCCTGGTTGTTGGAATCCCAGCTTCCACCCAGGAAGTGGAGGAGGAGCCTGGCTCCTCCCGGCTGTAAAGATCTGGAACTTCTGTGGCTCCACCCCAGTGGGCAGGCCGCTTAGAGTTTCTCCTCAGACCCCTTCCGCTTGGCTATCTCACTAGGTTGGTGTTGTAGTCAGTCTACACAGGGTGTGGTTTTTGCTTCCAACAGCAGGTAAAGAGTGAAGCAAAAGTATGGCAGTCTACTCTTGCTGCTTCCCATGGCCACATCTTGCTCTTACATCCTGTCCTCTGCCATGGTGAGGCCATTGCTGGTCTGGATGTAGCGGTGACACCACCGTGGATATTGAGTTCACACAAACATGCTCAGCTATTGTGCCACAAAGTCTCCCCACAATGTCTTGCATCCAGAGCAGTTTTTGGCATTAGTCAGAAGCTGTGCCCAACAGCTTTGCCCTCAAATGCCTGTCTTGGGCCTGGATCACAGCCTACACCATTCCTTTTCCTTTTCATTAAGGTTAAGTTGTGCTTCCCTTCCACCTTCTTTTCAGCTTTGAATCCTGGAGGTCCATTGTCAGATTCTCTTTCTCTTCTCCTTCTGAAACTTCAGCTTTGCATTATAGTGGCTTTAGTAAGTTGTGGTTTGATCAATTACAAAATTATTTCCTATTTGGATTCTGCCAGAATAATTGGCAACTTTTCCTTCTAAAATTACAAAGAAAGACTACTCAAGCAAAAATTATCTACTTCACGGTGCATTTCTGGAAGCGTCAAAATATTTTAAGACCATTCTGCAGTGACACATCAGTTAAACTGCATTTGTAGGCTTACTGCTACTTCCATGTACAATCTTTCCACCTGAAGATGACTATCAACTGTCATATTAACATTCAAATAGCATCTTAATATGTGGCTTTGGGCAAATCTTTGTGCTTCAGTTTACTTTTTTGTAAAGTGAGGATAATAATAATGGTATATACATCTCTGGTTATTGAAAAATTGAATGAATTAATATATGCTAAGTTCCTAGGACAATGTCTGACACATAATAAGTGCTATTTTTGTGTTACCTGTTATTATTATCATTATTGTTGTTATTATTACTGTTAGGCCAAAATCCTTTTCTCCAAACCTTGAGACCACACATATTTTGAAATTTCTATTACTGAGTTTTTGTTAAAGGTAATACAGAGACACACTGGTGATATTATGTAATATCCCCATGGAGCATAAGGCAGAATCCCATAATCAAGTACATTAATATTTATGTAAGTATGTACAGCAAGTTGAGACAGATACAGGGCATAGATACCTTCTCTATTTCAAGTCAGGATTTGGTAAAAATTAAACATATTTTTGGTTTTCAAACATTTTGGATTTTAAAATAAGGGATTGCAAAACATTTTGGATTTTAAAATATTTCAGATAAGAGATTGAAAATCTGTGTTGTTATTGTTGTTGTTCTTTAAAAAAAAAAAATCACTGTTAGAATTTACTCTATTATGTTTTGTATGGTTCTCACTTTGCCACTGTCTTGCTTAAGCTGAAGTTCCCAGAGTGGAACATGCTATGTTGTCTGTGAGCTGCTGAAATCAGAGTAGGATTGATATATCAGCCTCTTAATGTTGATATTAACGCTTTTGTTGCCAGTTTACCAACTATGATTTTTAGTAAGCAAAACCATTATTTTTTTCATCTTATATCTTCTCTGATATTTTTCATGCAACTGGTCTTTGGAAAATAAGTTTCTCCCTGTGAAATTCTTTTTCACCCATGAAATTTAATTTTTCAGGCTTGGCACAGTTTTCCATTCTGACAAGATAATTTTGGATCCTGACTCTGTCATCTCAGTATCTGCTATTACCATGCATCAGATGTAACTTTGATCAGCATGTCTTAATCCAATTTAGTCATAAAAATATTGAAAAGGACAGTGCCAAGGGCAGAGTTGAAATTGCTCATTAGTAAACATTAGTCAACACTATTTGGAATAGCCATTCAAGTAATTAAAATACATCAAACTGTATGACAATTCATATTTCCATTCTTGAATCTAACTATCAAAAAGATCTTTGTCTGAGATCTTGTTAAAATCCACATTTGATCTATCTACAGAAATCCCATGATATGTACTGTAGTAGCCGTAATGAAGAAGGAAATAAGGCGGCTCTCACCTAATTTAGTCTTTATAAACCCATGTTTCCTCTTCACGTTTGCTTTTTCTCTCATCACAAGTCTGTCTGATAATCTGTTTCTCAGATTATTAAGTCTATATTCTTCAGTCTAGATATACCAACATATTCCTTCTTTCCACTTTTTAAAATTAAATCATCTGCTCATCTGCCTATTCACAGCACAACTTCTGTTTTTCATGGATTCTCAAAAAGATTATCAAAAACAATAAAATGTGCAGTACTCTTATCTGTTGATACATGTTAAAGGTGACTACATAATTTATTATTCAAGTAAAGATAGTTTTATTTTTGATTCAGGGAGTGCATGTGCAGATTTAGGTGTATCACATGATTCTAAGGTTTGGTGGTGTAAATGATCCTATCACTAAGTGAGTATGGTACCTAATAGATTTTTGCCTCTTCTCCACTCCTTTCCCTCTTCTAGTAGTAATCCCCAGTATCTGTTGTTCTTATCTTAATGTCCATGTGTACCCAATGCTTAGCTCTTACTTACAAGTGAGAACATGCAGTATGTGGTTTTCTTCTCCTGCATTAATTTTCTTAGGATAAGAAGATTGCTGCATCCATGGTGCTGCAAAGAACATGATTTCATTCATTTTTATGGCTGCATAGTAATTCTATGATGAATATGTATCAGGTTTTCTTCACCCAATTCGTTGTTGATAGGCACCCAGCTTGATTCCATGTCTTTGCTATTGTGAACAGTGTTGCAATGCGCATACAAGTGCATGTGTCTTTTCGGTAGAATGATTTATATTCCTTTGGGTATATGCCCAGTAATGGCATTTCTGGGTTGAATAGTAATTCTCTTGTAACATCTTTGAGAAATCTCTAGACTGCTTTCCACAGTGGTTGAACTAATTTACATTTGTACCAACAGTGTAGTTTTTCCACAGCCTTACCAACGTCTGGTCTTTTTTAAACTTTTGAATAGTAGCCATTCTAACAGGTATGAGATGATATCTTATTGTGGTTTTGATTTGCATTTATCTGATGATTAATGATGTTGAGCATTTTTCCATGTTTTTTGGCTGCTTGTATGTTTTCTTACTTTCTTTTTATTATACTTTAGGTTATGGGGTACATGTGCAGATCATACAGGATTGTTGCATAGGTATATACATGACAAGGTGGTTTGCTGCCTCCATCACCCCATCACCTATATCAGGCATTTCTCCCCATGTTAACCCTCCCCTACCTCCCCACCTCCCACTACCCCTCCCTTAGCCCCCCACAACAGACCCTAGTGTGTGATGCTACCCTTCCTGTGTCCATGTGTTCTCATTGTTCAATACTCGCCTATGAGTGAGAATATGTGGTGTTTGATTTTCTGTTCTTGTGTCAGTTTGCTGAGAATGATGGTTTCCAGATTAATACATGTCCCTACAAAGGACATGAGTTCATCCTTTTTTATGGCTGCATAGTATTCCATGGTATATATGAGCCACATTTTCCTTGTTCAGTCTATCATTGATAGACATTTGGGTTGGCTCTAGATCTGAAATAAGAGAAGACACTAACAGATGGAAAAACATTCCATGCTCATGGTTAGGAAGAATCAATATCATGAAAATGGCCATACTGCCCAAAGTAATTCATAGATTCAACACTATCCCCATCAAACTACCAATGACCTTTTTCACAGAACTGAAAAAACCACCTTAAACTTCATATGGAACCAAAAGAGATCCCGCATAGCCAAAACAATCCTAAGCAAAAAGAGGGATCACACTACCTGACTTCAAACTATACTACAAGGCTACAATAATCAAAACAGCATGGTACTGATACCAAAACAGAGATGAAGACTAATGGAACTGAACAGAGACCTCAGAGGCAACACCACACATCTACAACCATCTGATCTTTGACAAACCTGGCAAAAATAAGCAATGGGGAAAGGATTCCCTGTTTAATAAATGGTATTTGGAAAACTGGCTAGCCATGTGTAGAAAGCAGAAACTGGATTCCTTCCTGACACCTTACACTAAAATTAACTCTAGATGAATTAAAGACCTAAACATAAGACCTACCACCAGAAAAACCCTAGAAGAAAACCTAGGCAAAACCATTCAGGACATAGGCATAGGCAGGGGCTTCATGACTAAAACAACAAAAGCATTGCCAACAAAAGACAACATAGACAAATGGGATCTAATCAGACTCCAGAGCTTCTCTACAGCAAAGAAAACAATCATTAGCGCAAACCAGCAACTAACAGAATGGGAAAAAAGTTTTTGCAAACTACCCATGTGACAAAGGGCTAATAACCAGAATCTACAAAGAACTGTATCAGATTTACAGAAACAAACAAACAAAACAAAACAAAACAAAAAAAACCACAAACCATTCAAAAGTGGGCAATGGATATGAACAGACACTTTTCAAAAGAAGACATATATGAGGCCAAGAAACATATGAAGAAATGCTCATCATCACTGGTCGTTAGAGAAATGCAAATCAAAACCACATTGAGATACCATCTCACACCAGTTAGAATGGTGATCATTAAAAAGTCTGGAGACTACAGGTGCTGTAGAGGATGTGGAGAAATGGGAACACTTTTACACTGTTGGTGGGAGTGTAAATTAGTTCAATCATTGTGGAAGACAGTGTGGCGATTCTTCAAGGATCTAGAAATAGAAATTCCATTTGACCCAGCAATCCCATTACTGGGTACATACCCAAAGGATTATAAATCATTCTATTATAAAGACACAAGCATACGTGTGTTCATTGTGGCACTGTTTAGCATGTTTTTTTTTAAGAAGTGTCTATATATATCTTTTGCACACTTTTTAATGAGTTATTGGTTTTTACAGCTGTCTAGCTGAATTGTTTTAAGTTCCTTATAGATTCTGGATATTAGACCTTTCTTGGATGCATAGTCTGCAAATGTTTTCTCCCATTCTGTAGTTTGTAGTTTGATAGTTTCTTTTGCTGTACAGAGGGTTTTTACTTTAATTAGGTCCAATTTGTTGTTTTTTTAATTTTTGTTGCAGTTGCTTTTGAGGATTTAGTCGTAATTTTTTTCCCACTGTCAATGACCAGAATTGTATTTCCTAAGTTTTCTTCTATAATTCTTATAGTTTGAGGTCTTACATTTAACATTTTAATCCATCTTAAATTAATTTTTGTATATGGTGAAAGGTAGCGATCCAGTTTCATTCTTCCAAATATGGCTAGCTAGTTATTCCGGCACCATATATTGAATAGGGAGACTTTTTTCCATTGCTTAGTTTTGTCAACTTTGTTGAAGATCAGATGACTTTATTTCTGGGTTTCCTATTGTGTTACATTGGCCTATGTGTCTGTTTTTGTACCAGTACTGGGCTGTTTTTGTTTCTTTAGCCTAAGAGTTTAGTTTGAAGTTGGATAACTTGATGCCTCTGGCTTTGTTCTTTTTGCTTAGTATTGCTTTGACTATTTGGGCTCTTTTTTGGTTCCACATGAATTTTAGAATAATTTTTTTGAAATCTATGAAAAATAATATTGGCAATTTGATAGGAATAGTATTAAATCTGTAGATTGCTTTGAGCAGTATGACCATTTTAACAATATTGATTCTCCTAATCCATGAGCATGGAATTTTTTTTTGTTTTGTTTGTGTCATCTGTGATTTCTTTCAGCAGTGTCTTGTAGTCTCTTGTAGAGATCTTTCACCTCCTTGATTAAATATATTGCTAGATTGGTGTGTGTATGTGTGGCTACTGTAAATGGGATCATGTTCTTGATTTGGCTTCAGCATTATTGGTGTATAGAAATGCTACTGATTTTTCTACATTGATTTTGTATCCTGACAGTTTGCTAAAGTCGTTTATCAGAATAAGAGCCTCTTGGTGGAGTCTTTAAGGGTTTTCTAGGAATAGAATAATATTGTCAGTGAAGAGAGATAATTTGATGATGTATTTCCTATTTGGATGCCTTTTATTTATTTTTCTTGCCTGGTTGCTCTGACTAGGACTTCCTGAATAGATCGTCCATAAGTGAACATAGCTAAGAGTCTCCAATTCCTTCAGAGTGAGAAAATGCCTTTTGCAATCTCCCTGTAAGGAAGGGAATGGTGAGATTGGGCATCCTTGTATTATTCGTCTTCTAAGTGGGGATGCATCCAGCTTTTGCCTGTTCAGTATGATGCTGGCTGTGATTTTGTCATAGATGGCTCTTATTATTTTGAGATATGTTCTTTTGATGCCTCGTTTGTTGAAAGTTTTCATCATGGAAGATTGTTGGATTTTATCAAAAGCTTTTTCTATTGAAATGATCATAAGGAGTTTTAAAAAATTCTGTTTATGTGGTGAATCACATTTATTGATTTGCATATGTTGAACCAGACTTGCATCCTGGAAATGAAGCCTACTTAATCATGGTGAATTAACTTTTTGATGTGCTGCCGGATTCAGTTTGCTAGTATTTTGTTGAGGATTTTTGAATCTGTGTTTATCAGAGATGTTGGCCTGTTGTTTTCTTTTTTCTTTGTGTCTTTGCCAGCTTGTGGTATCAGGGTCATGCTAGCTTCATAGAATGAGTTAGGAAGGAAACCCTTCTCCTCCAATTTTTGGAATGGCTTCAATAGGATTGGTACCAGTTATTCTTTGTCTATCTGGTGGAACTTGCCCATGAATCCATCTGCTGTGGGACTTTTTTGGTTGATATTACTGATTCAACATTGGAACTTGATATTGGTCTGCTCAGTGCTTAAAATCTTTTAAAAGGGAAATGATGTCTATTAATAACTATGCCAGAAAGGAAGGCATAAGCTAGGAATATTTCAGACAAATGAGGACATGTGGTCGCCCATAAGTGAATATGGCTGAAAGTCTCTAATTCCTTCAGAGTGAGAAAATGCCTTTTACAGTCTCCCTGTCTGTCTACCTTCATGCCTGGCTTCATGACAATATTGACACCAACAATCTTTAATTGACAGTTGTCCTGTATTACAGAAAAGAATGAGAAGTAGACCAGCACCCCATCCATCAACACTAAACATTTCATAATCCATTTCCTCTCTGATGAATAGAAGCTCCTTGGCTTTACATCTGTTGTTGCACTGGATGGTACTTGAAAAAAATAGAATGTTTTTCTTGCTGTCTATATATTTTCAAGTCTTAACTTACTATGTTTTTCAGATTTCCTGACATCATTTAAGGAACATTCTCTTCTGTACTATTTGTCCTTCTGTGATTCACGCAAATCCTCATGAAATTTGAGGTCATCAGAGATTCCTGTTGATTTTTTTTTTAGATATGCCTTCCTGCCCCCACTTTTTTTTTGTTTTCTGAATTATTTGCAGAAGGAAAATTGAAATTTCTTTCTGAATGGTCTAATAAACCCCTTGAGCCTTCTTCCATTTCAGAGTTTCAGGCATGGTTTCTTGCTCCCCTTTATCAGGAGTTTTTTTTTGAAGGCTCCCTTCCTGGCTTCTATTCATCTGGTTAAAGTTAATATTCCTTTCACTAGCTCTCATGAGGCTTAAGATATCACAGACACTTTTTCTTATAGTTTCTTTCATTTTCACACTTCCAATCTACTTGGTGGCCAGAATTAATTTGAAAAAATGCAGTTTTCCTCATTGCTTATTCTATTATCTTCAGCATAATTTACACATTTCTATCAAGAGATCCCTTTGCAGTTTTATTTTCCTTTAAGCCTCCCAGTCCCTGGAGAAAGTAAAAAACAAAACAAAACAAACTTGAGTCTGCTATAAAATGTAAATTTAGAGCAATTTAGAAAATCTTAAGGTATTTATTATAAAATTAAAACTGAGCAAAATAGGAATATATAGTCATGGTATTTTAACAGTTAATAACAATGCCTTTTTAGACGTATATCAAATAATATGCTTTGCACACAGAGTTATAGAATTGTTAAATATGAAACAAGGCAGAAATCAGGCCACTGGGAAGACATGAGAATTTTCTCTTATTAAAATGGCTTATTGATTTGAAACAAGTTGTTAAGGGCCCTCTTTTTTTCTTCCATTTCTATGAGTGGATTTTGGATTTTAAATCTGTTCTCTTGGAAGGAACAGTATAGGAGTAACACTTCTGATGCTTCTGTATTTCCACTTCCTCTTCTTTCAACTTAAAGAGGGAGATATGACTGACCACCTGAGGGAGGGAGGCAAAGGCCCTACAGTCCATCTGTGACAGTGCAGAGGCACTACAAGGAAGAACTGGTACTTGGGCTCTCATTCTCTGGCTCTTCAGGTATTTGTTTTCTTGCTCCTTGTGATCACCGGTGAAGCAGGGGCTATTCATGCTGGCTGACCTCCATCCTATAATGAGTGGAGGCCCTGAGGGTCCCAGGGCCGAATTTAGAAAGTGATTTATAAGGTACAGTGTATTCTTCACTTGGCCTTTAAATGTTTTACAAGAATACACTTAAAAACCTGATCTTTTAAAAACATACATTGTATATTAGAAGGAATACAACTAACATTCAAACACGTTCCACCAAGTGTTTCATTTTTCTCAATGCAGACTGTCTTGAAGCCTAAGTGCGCAGCTTTAAGAGCAGCAACATATCTAGGACCAGAACCTTTAACTGTTGCCTCAGCATCAATCGGCTGATATGCATAAGTTCTCAGAGGCACTGTAGAAAGTCTCTGTAAGCCATGAGATACTCGGTTGAAATGGCCTCTCTTGACCAAGGAGCAGTATGCACGACACCAGCTCTACATTGTTCAGCTGTATTTTCCTTTCTGTCAAGGCTTTCAAGTCCACTGAGTGCCATGAAAATCCAATAAAAGTACCCTTTACAAGAAAATAAAGAGTTATTTTTAAGTTTTTAATTTGTGTGGGTACATGTAGGTATATATATTTATGGGGTACATGAGATGCTTTGATACAGGCATGCATATTTTTTATATATATATATATATATATATATATATATATATATATATATAAAATCACATCATAGGAAATGATGTATCTATCCCTTGAAGTGTTTATGTTTACCCTTTGTGTTACAAATAATCCAGTTATATTCTTAGTAAAATGGAAAATAAGTCATTACTGACAATAGTCACCCTGTTGTGCTATCAAATACTGTGTCTTATTCATTCTTTCTAACTATTTTTTTGACTCCTTAACCATCCCCATCTCCTCTCCCTGCCATCTCCCTTGCTACCCTTCCCAGTCTCTGGTAACATCCTTCTATTCTCCATCTCCATTAGTTCAATTAAAAAACCTGATTTTTCTTTTGACATTTGATGCTGATCCTTGTACATTTATATTCTACTGGACAGAACCTAGAAAGTGATTAAGGGTGAAATATAATTTGGGCAGAAAAGTTCATCTTGACTTTCCCAAAAATTATTTAGACAAAGTACTCTTTAGAAGAATGACAGTTTCATAGTCTTTTGATAATTCCCTCTTGGAACTTTAACCAGAAGATTTGGCAGCCTGATTAGTCAGGGGTATATTCTGAGAAAAGAATAATTAAGGAGGGAATAATTGCACTAAAAGAAATTAAAATGTTATTCAGCCATACTGATTTTAATATTGTAGCAGACATATTACTGGCCAGGCAAATCAATGCACTTCACTAAAAAGTGTAGAGATGAATCCAAACACCTGTAATCATTTAGTATATAATAGAAGTGGCATCTAAAATCAGTGGAACGCAATATGTTTTATTCAAAATAGTATTGGCACAAATTTGGAGAAAATTAAATTAGATATATTTTTATCATAGTCTTTAAAATAATTTTCATAGATATTAAGGAGTTAAATAATCCCTAGGGTTTATTGAGAATTATGTGCCAGATATTATGCCATGCATTTTAGTGGAATATCCAATTTATTATTTTTAACTGCTCAGTGAGGCAAATACTGATATTACTTATTAGTTTTATGATGAAGAAATTAAGGTACAGATCAGATTAACCACAGATCAGTGGAGGCAGAATAGATTATAAGATTAAGGACAGAGTTAGGAATGGCTTCCAGACCCCAGGCTTTTAACCAATACTCCTTCAAAGAACTAAATGAAACTACTACTGAGTATGTATATAAAGTTGCAGCATGGAGATCTTTCAAAACTTGTCACCAATAACAAAAACAATGAAGGAAAAAATTTAGCTACATAAAAACTAAAAGCCTCCCCTATTGAAACAAATACTGTAAATGAAATAAGACAAATCAATGATATTTTAAATGTACATGACAGAGGATGGATTAATATATTTAGTATAGAGAGCTCTTAAAAAGCTTGATATTCTAGGAAAACAAATGGACAAAAACAAATTCATTTCAAATATGAAACCAATATACAAAAGAAGTATAAACGGCCCAAAACATGAAAAATGATTAATCTTACTAGCACACAAATAAATGCAAACAAAATCAAGGATATCAATTCATATTTTTATTTGAAATAGTGGAAATAAAGAAAAAACCTAAGTGTTTAATTTTAGAGAATTGATGAAAAGCAGTAGAATTTAGTGCAGTCTTTAATGTTTTAAGAATAAAATGAAATGGCAAAGCACACAATGTATTGCCAAGTAAATAGAAAGGAAAAGGAGCTCACTTTTATTTATAAACAAGGCACAGAAGTGCATATGAATAAACACTAGTATGTAATGCAACAAATTGTTAACAGTAGTCATTTCTAAGTGGAAGGCTACGGTTGAATATTTCTCTTTCTTTTTAAAAAATCTTTCCCTTCTGTGTTCCATATATTTTAAGTGCACGGGTCACATTTGTATTTAGGAAAAAAATATGTATGTATAGTGAAGTAAACACTCAAATCTGAAGCCATTCCAGAGCATCATATCCCTTTTCTATTTATTTTTAGTTTACAAAACTCAATCACATGCACATTATTATTTAATGAAAAGCTACCACAGCTTTGTTCCCCCTGCCATTTGTAATAGCTTAACTTTCTATTTTACATTTTTGGAGATGAAGAGGATTTTTTTTTCCAAACAATCTATTATTAGTATTTCTAATCTTCCTTCTTTATATAAAGTGTATTCCTTCATTCTAGTTCCTCAGAGCACATCATCCCTGGTTCCCTTGTATAAAAAAACAAAATATTTTGCTCTGGTTGATCTAGAATGTGGCCTTCTTACAAACTGTCAATAGATAAACCCAATGCCACATGATTCACCTTGGACCAGGTTGCAGTATTGAGTGGACTGTGGACATAGATAACAGGTGATACCTGTGCCTCACGGTTATCATCCCCAATCTTCTGGAATTTGATGCTCTCTTAGACGCCCTCAGGACTGCCAGTTTTAGATCCAGTTCTCTGCTCATCCAGTTCTACTCATTGGTTCCAGTCGCAGGTTCTGTTCTTCTTTGTAAATCATTTTACTTTCTCCCTCAAATGTAAGGCCAGGACATTTTCTTTATCTTCTCTTTGGTCTCTGGAGAAGCATGACTTTATTCTTTTTAAAATTTGAGTTTGGCTGGTTGTGATGGCTCACGCCTGTAATCCCAGCACTTTGGGAGGCCGAGGCAGTGGGATCACAAGGTCAGGAGTTTGAGACCAGCTCGACCAATGCGGTGAAACCCCGTCTCTACTAAAAATACAAAAGGTAGCTGGGCGTGGTGGTGCACACCTATAATCCTAGCTACTCAAGAGGCTGAGGTACGTGAATCACTTGAACCCAGGAGGTGGAGGTTGCAGGGAGCCGAGATTGCGCTGCTGCATTCCAGCCTGGGCAACAGAGTGAGACTTTATCTAAAAAAAAAAAAAAAAAAAAAAAAAAAAAAAATGAAATGAGTTCACCAACATTTAGCTTCTGTTCAGAACTGCCTTCTATGACTCTGGAAGCCATAACTCAGCCCTTGGCTCCTGGACTGTTGTTGGAAATTGTGTGGCCTCAGCTTATATTATGTCATCAACTTCACTCAGCTGAATCTCACCTGTTCTTTCTGCTTCTCTTTATTTTTCCTGTTTCTAAACCTTTTGAACTCAAATGCTTTTTAAAAGCTCTAGTTCCATTAAATTCTTTCCCAGCCACTCAGTCCATTCCAGCCAACACATCATCAGCTGCAGGCTATTGTTTCTTCTTAAAAAATTAATATAACCGTTAGCATCTCTTAATTTTATCTGGTCATTTCCTGCTTTAGAGTAGACAGGTCTATAATGAGGATTAGGGACGAGTTCCCCCTATGCATACACAGGGCACAGGTCTTCTTTCCTGCATGCTTTAAATCACTCCGCGGTGGTTCCTCATGTGTGGGTTTTCCCCACTCACTCCACCCTCACCATGAATGGCTCACTAATTAAACAACTGAATTCAAAGGTTCAGGTGCATTCCCAGCATACACACTATGTCATTATGTTTATGCACACAAAATAGTTTTACTGAATTTATACTTTTAACCTGTTAGGTTTAGGCAAACACTTTCTCCCTAAAGCCAGCAGTCTGGAGTTTAGAAGTTCTGAAATTCACAGATACTGAGAGTGATAGAAGCTTGGAACTATTTATATGTGTCCTCTGATTTCAAAGTTTATGTTCATAAAACATTGATTGCCCTAATAATTATTAAATATTAGACATTTATATTTGTTTTAGTAATACAATGTAGTTGTTATTTTGTTTACAAATTGGAATTGTATGTGACATTTATTGGGGGGGATGTTTTTACTGCTAGGAAATATTTTAGTGTCCACTGCTCTATTAGGTTGGTTCAGGATTAATTGCGATTTTCCCCACAATTAAAAGCCATAATTACTTTTGCACCAATGTAATATTTAATGTCAAGAAAACAACTTAAAGCTCATTTTTCCTTTCTAAAAGGTTATTTTTGTGTGTATAGGCACAACCTGGCTCAATCTCTGTGATTCCATGCTAATTTCTATGTGCCTTATTTTCCTCACCTAAAAACAATGAAGACAATACCTCATGGATTTGTCTTGAAGAATAAATAATAGAAACCATTGTAGCACTCAGTAAATAAAAATTGCTATATGAACACACTAAATCACAGCCATTGTGCTGTCTGCATAAGCACTTTTCATTTGGGTTCCTTGCTAATGCATTAATCTGTTGCCAGAGGTTAGACCCTGCAACCGATGTCAGAAGTGGATGAATTTGTTTCCCTGAATATACATAGCCTTCAAAGACAGTGCTTACTGATGAGAGGCAGAACTTTTTATTTTTATTATTATTATTAATGACAAACATGGCTACTCTGTGAACACAAGCTTCTCCAACATGCAGAAATAACCCCTCTCTGTCCCAATTGTTAACTCTGATCTCCTTTTAGTGGCTGTGGTTCTGTTAGGTAGGTCTTGCTTCCAAAATAGCATGAGAAGGAGTGACATCTGTTAGATCTCTCACCAATTCAAATGCCATAAGATGCCCCAGGCAGTTTAGGCTGGCTTTTGACTAAGCCCCTCCTTCACATTCCTTGCTTTTTGGACTATCAGAAGAAAAGGATGTGGGACATAATCATTCAGCAACTTACCCTGGTTATCTTACCCCACTCTCCAAATTCCCAAAACCCTGGCATTTAATGCCCCTTGGTATTATTTTATTGTTATTATTTCTAGTCTATAGTTTGTAACCTCACTCCCCCCCTCCCCGACAAAAGGAAAGCTACTGCTACAAGTTCAGTGGGCATTTCCCTGAATACGATGATTGGTAGGCAATTTAAGATCAATTTTATTATTTGTGTTATTACCAGCTATGAAGAAAGGGTTGAGTACAATATCTATTTCTCTCAATAGGAGAAAGTGCAAAGGTTACCCCATTTTCTGTGTTTCTGTAAATATACTGTAATGTGATTTTCATGCTATATTTTTTCCTTGTGTCATGCTTTGGAAATGTATCTACCTTGAGTGTCAGTGAAATCACATGTGGATGTTTTAAATAATCCTTTTCTGTGATTAAGCAAGTAAAATATCTTCTTTAGATTTGGACCAGCTATTTTGTCTCTATCATAATTTTGGACATCATTTGATAAATTAAAACAATAACACTGATTCAGATGCTTAATATGCGTGTAATGAAATAGCCAAGAAAATGTCATTTCATGTGTTTATTTCCAGATAGTATCCATCAGAGTTAAGCATGGTTTAAGATGAATAAACAGTAGTTGGGACCAAGAAGGATAATATATTAGTCCGTTTTAACACTGCCATAAAGATACTACCTGAGACCGGGTAATGTATAAAGGAGAGAAGTTTAATTAATTCACAGTTGATCATGGCTGAGGGAGGCCTCGGGAAACTTACAATCATGGCAGAAGACGAAGGGGAAGCAAGGCATGTTTTACATGGTGGCAGGAGAAAGAGTGAAGGGGAAATGCCATAATCCAATGACCTCCCACTAGGTCTCTCCTTCCACACAAGGGGATAACAATTCGAGATGAGATTTAGGTGGGGACACAGAGTCAAACCCTATCAGATGATATGTTTAAAATTTTTCATTTTATTTTAAAAGATTATGGGATGCAATTGGGATCTCATAGAATAAGTGGGTAGAGAAGATTGTGCTACAGAACTCAACCAGATGGTCTGATAGGGTGAGTTCTGAATACTATATCGAAAACGTGAGTGAATGAATGATAAACTGACAAAGGAATATGAAGAGCTAAGGATATTATGATTGTCTTTATGATAACATAAAAGTTATACAAAGCACATTTATGCAGAATCCATCACATTTTCTTTCTGAAAAATAATAGCTATGTTGTACCCTCCATTTTATGTATGTTCTTTTTTTTTTACTTTTCTGGACACGTTTTCTCAGTTCTGTTTCTTTGGGTCACTTCTTGCATTTGCCAGAGATATTTCCTCCAATCAATGATTATTTGCATTAATTGCCTGTGGCTCTTCCTGAATTTTTTCAATGGCATAGTAATTTTTTCTTAAACATTTCCTACTGCTTTAATTCTCACTCCTGTTTTAAATTCTTTGTTAGCTTTAATTAAGCTTTCCCAAGGCTTAAATACCTATAAAAGTTTTTAAAACTTAATCATTTGAGTTGCCTGCTCAGCTTCCCTAGTCTTACCTGGTTTTAAGACTGTTAAACCTAAAATTGTGCCTGGGAGATGGTGTGATCACAGAAGGGAAAAAAAATGATGACATTATTAGTGAAAGTTTAATGATGAGTTTCACTGGAGAAATTTCCCACTTCAATATTCTTTGTGCTTCATGCTGATAAGCCACTAATAATATTAAATGCCTTCATTTTAGATTTAATTTATTAAAAACACTTATACTTTTGAAGTCCACATAAATACTTGGCACAGTTCTTTCAGTCTAAGAAGAAAATGAACCTTATATTGTCCTTTGCAAATTTTGTTGCTTACCTCAGCAAGTCTCTTTGATTTTAATTCTGTAGACCATTAATTATTTTCTTAAACCTGCCATAATTTTTCTGATTAAGAATTTGGAACTGGGGGTTTACCTTAAGGATAAAGTATTTCCTTTTTTTTCGATTTAGAGATGAATTAAAGCACAGAGAGGTTAAGTTTGCAGATCAGGATGCTGGCAGAGCGGAAAACCACCCAGAGATTTGGCTGCTCTGAGGTCTGTTCACATATCAGTCACCAGGGATGCTCACTATAACCATAAGCCAGAAAGACCATCAGTTGGTCTGAAAAATCACACTTGTCACCTCACCCAATTCAGGTTCAGATGTAGAGGAAGAATAAGAATGTACCTGAATCTGCTTAGTGGTCTAGTTATTTCTATGAATGGATATAGAGAGAGTTCACTTTAATTCTAATGGATGACATTTCCTCTTGACTCTAGGGAACGTTGTAAGTCTCCTATGATCCCGCTATATGGACTCTAGGACTATGCCTTTGTGACTTTCAATCCAGCAGTTGTTTATAGTTTGTGTTATAAGATCTCCTGCCAATTATCAGAAGTATCTTTTCCATTATTTGAGATAGCCTTGGGTTCAATTGTTTTCTCTTCCTCCCCGCAATGCATATTACTGGGATAGGTTCTGTTACCACTTCTGAGGATGATAAATCAAAATAGAGATTGCTCTTTGATTAGAAAGAAAACAACCCTATTGAACTGAAGTGCTTTAAAACAAATACCCAGAGTATTCATGGATATTCTTTTTCCAGATTAATTGCCCTGGACTATTGTTTTTATTTCAGCTTTGTGGTTTTTGAAGTTTCCATATGTAACATAATCCCTTTTTTATTGTAAGCCATAGAAGCAGCTGAAAAGTGAACCACTTTGATAAAATAAGTATATTTTCTGTAAATGTTTATGTGCTTTCAGAAACTAATTCTTTGCTATATAATCAAGGTCATTTTCTTATTTATGTTGTAGTTACCTTATTTAATATAATTTGAGACAAAATTAGTTATTTTAATGCAAAAGGAAAGGATTTTGTCATCTTATTAACAAGGCCGCTTATTTGGCCATTTTTGTCAAATATATGGTTTGAATTAATCTCCCTAATTGAATTGCCTGTTTTAGTAATGATCCCCCTCTCTTAACCATTTTTTTTTTTTTAGGAGATAGGGTCTCACTGTCACCCAGGATGAAGTGCAGTGGCAATCATAGCTCACTGCAGCCTTGAATACCCGGGCTCATGTGATCCTCTACCTCAGCCTGCTCAATAGTTGGGACTACAGGAATGCACCAACACACCTTGCTATTTAAAAAATGTTTTTGTAGAGACGTGTTCTCACTATCTTGCCTAGGCTGGTTTTGGCCATTTTTGATCTCTTGATTCTCACACATTTTAGAATTTTTCCTAAAGTACCCAGCTCTTTATTCCTAAGGGGGATCTTAAAATAGGGGGATCCCTATTTTATTAGGATGAGGTCAGTGTTCCTGTGACTAATCAATAATTGAGTTATATATGTCACTGAGGAAAACTGTTCCTCTAAGCAGTTTTATAAGCAGGAATATCTACAGATATTTCTGACATCAGGAAGGAGACACATAGAGTTAGCCTTAAGCCTGTTAGAATAAAGAGTATAAGCCTTCTATATTAGTCAGGGTTCTTTAGAGTGATGTAACTAATAGGAGACACACACACACACACACACACACACACACACACACACACACATATATACACACATGTAAAGGGGTGTTTCTTAAGGAATTAATATACACAATCAATGGTGCCACAGTAGGCCATCTGTAAGCTGAGAAGCAAGGAAGCCAGTCTGAGTCCCAGAGCTGAAGAGCTTGGAGTCTGATGTTTGAGGGCAAGAAACATCCAGCAAAGGAGAAAGGTGTAGGGTGAGAGGCTAAGCCAGTCTAGTCTTTTCACATTTCTCTGACTGCTTTATAATCTGGCCACTCTGGCAGCTGATTAGATGGTGCCCACCAGATGGTTTGTCACTCACTTTGTCACCCAGATGAAGGGTGGTTCTGCCTCTCCCAGCCCACTGACTCATGCTAATCCCCTTTGACAATACCCTCTTTTGGCAGCACACCGAGGATCAATACCTTGCAACCTTCAATCCAATCAAATTGACACTCAGTATTAAACATCAGAAGTCTTCCCCTTGTCAACTTGAACCCATACATATCTGAGATCATACATAATCTTCAAATAAAGACAATAGTAAGGTTATAATTACACCTAACATAATACAGCTATCCTTCATACAACTGGAAATACACCAGTCCCCAACCAAAATGCTATCACATAAAATTAACAATACTTAAATGCTAATATGAAGTCAATAAATCTTATGTCACATGATAAAGGAAAAATGAAATAAAATGATATTTTCTTAGTACAGTGTATATATGCATAAACATGTTTTTAACAAAAAAAGGAGGAAATACTCATGGCAATTACAGTCCCTGTTTCTGTACCTGATCACGTGGTCATAGCTGGTATTGATGAGTACCTTCTACTACCCATTCTGTGTTCCCTTTGCCGTCAGCAAGCACCTCAGCAGGTCATGGTTTTTTCCTGGTGGAGTGACCCAAACTTTCATTCCTGAAGGGTCTGGGCCAATCCTGCCTGGATTGTGCTGTTGTAATTTCCAATTGACCTTAATCACAGGGCATGGTAAGACTAAAAGACATCCTAATAAGTCTCCTGTATTCCATCCATACTCTTTCTTACCTCCATTGTGGAGTAGTAGACAGATTTCATCTTGACAGTCCCGGTCAATCCTAGGTAACTCCCTTCTTAGCCTGTTGACTTAAAGGTAGGAGGAGCCTCTAGTGTCTAGGTGGCAATCTTAACTTCCAGTTTAATGGAATTGTTGTTGTGTCTCCTGGTGGCAGTGCTCCTCCCTCTGGAACTAAGACCTCTAGATGAGCAGAATGTAATGTCGTGGGAACGGGAAGCAAAAATTTTGCTGGTGGATCACTAGGGATGATGGTGAGTGATGCCACTTCCACTTTCACCCCTTGATTCCTGGACCAGTGAATCCTGGCTATGGGAGAAACAGTACCATATATAGGATACCGATTCAGAGCATACGTGGCTTCTGGAGGACTTTGCCCCAGCCCTGCAAAGTATTGTCACCTAGCTAGCATTGTAATTATGACTTCAAAAGGCCGTTCTACCATTCTGTCAATCCATCTGCTTCAGGATGATGGGGAATGTGGCAAGACCAGTGAATTCCATGAGCACGAGCCCCTTGCCACACTTCTTTAGTCATAAAGTGAGTGCCTTTTTCAGAGGCAATGCTGTGTGAAATACCATGATAGTGGATAAGGCATTCTGTAAGTCCTTGGATGATAGTCTTGGCAGAAGCATTGTGTGCAGGATAGGCAAACCCATGTCCACAGTAAGTGTCTACTCCAGTGAGGACACACCTCTGCCCTTTCTGTGATGGAAGAGGTCCAATATAATCAACCTATCAGGGTTAGCTGGCTGATCACCTCAAAGGATGGTGCCATATTGAGGCTCAGCATTTGTCTCTGCTGCTGGCAAATTGGGCACTCAGCAGTGGTTGTAGCCAGGTCAGTCTTGATGAGTGGAAGTCCATGTTGCTGAGCCCATGTGTAACCTCCATCACTGCCACCATGACCACTTTGTTCATAGGCCCATTGGGCGATGACAGGGATGGCTGGGGAAAGAGCTGAGTGGTGTCCACCAAATGGTATTGTCCATCCTTATCCACTTGATGTTTAAAATCCTCCTCTTCCGAGGTCACCCATTGGTGAGTGCTCACATGGTGTACAAATATCTTCACGTTTTTGACCACTCAGATCTATTCACATACCTCTTCCCCAAGTTTCTTTGTCACCAATTTTCCTATCATGATTCTGCCAAGTCCCTGACCATCCAGCCAAACCGTTGGCTACACCCATGAATCGGTGTATAATCACACATCTGGCGATTTCTCCTTCCATGCAAAGTGCACAACCAGGTGCACTGCTCGAAGCTCTGCCCACTTCACTGCTTCCCCTTCACTGCTGTCCTTCAGGGATGTCCTAGAAAGGGGCTGTAGTGCTACAGCTCTCCACTTTTGGGTGGTTCCTGCATATTGTGCAGAACCATCTGTGAAACAGGCCCTAGTCTTCTGTTTCTTTGTCAATGGGTCATAGGGAACTCCCCACAAGGCCATTGGTGCAGGCTGGGTAAGAGAAGGCAAGGTGGCAGGAGTGGAGACCATGGGCATTTGAGCCACTTCCTCATATAACTTACTTGTGCCTTCAGGACCTGCTCAAGCCTGATCACATAGACACCATTTGATTTGATGATGGAATGCTGCTGTGCATGACTCACTTTGTGGCTAGATGGATCAGAAAGCACCAGTTCATGATAGGCAGTTCAGATCACATGGTGATTTGATGACCCATAATCAAATATTCAGTTTCCACCAAAGCCCAGTAACAGACCAAGAGCTGTCTCTCAAAGAGAGAGTAATTATCTGCAGAAGATGGCGGGGTCTTGCTCCAGAATCATAGCGGTCTCTGTGGTGATTCACATGTGGAGGCCTGCCAAAGGCTCCAAACAACATCCCTATCTGCTACTGACACCTCAAGCACCATTGGATCTGCTGGGTCATACGGCCCAAGTGGCAGAGCAGCTTGCACTGCAGTATGGACCTGTTGCAGAGCCTTCTGTTCTGGACCCCACTCTAAACTGGCAGCCTTTTGCATCACTTGATAAATGGGCCACAGTAACACATCCAAATGAGGAATGCATTGCCTCCAAATCCAAATAGGCCCACTAGGTGCTGTGCCTCTTTCTTGGTTGTAGGAGGGGCCAAATGCAGCAACTTATCCTTCACCTTAGAAGGAACAATTCGACTGACTCCACTGCCAGTACCAAAATCTGTACTAGTCAGGGTTCTCTAGAGGGACAGAACTAATAGTATAAATATATATAAAGGAGAGTTTATTAAGGAGTATTAACTCACATGATCACAAGATCCCACAACAGGCTGTCTGCAAGCTGAGAACTTAGGAAGCCAGTCTGAATCCCAAAGCTGAAGAACTTGGAGTCCGATGTTGAAGGGCAGGAAGCATCCAGCACAGAAGAAAGATGTAGGCTGGGAGGCTAAACCAGTCTAGTCTTTCCCTGTTTCTCTGTCTGCTTAATATCCTGGCTGTGCTGGCAGCTGATTAGATGGTGCCCACTCAGATTAAGGATAGGTCTGCCTTTCCCAGCCTACTGATTCAATGTTAATCTCCTATGGCAACACCTTCACAGACGTACCGAGGAGCAATACTTTGCATCCTTCAATCCAGTCAAGTTGACACTCAGTGTTAGCCTTCGCACCCTCTTAAGTGGATCTCCCTCCTTTGTCTCTGTTATCACATCTATAATATATATTCACATTTGGAATCTACATTTTTTAGACATAGATTAAGACAGTATGATTTACTTGTCTAAGTAATGCACCAAGCTAACATAGCTTTTACAAATCTGAGTCTGTGATCATGAAACTCTCTTCCCACAGCCGTTTCCTAAATGACTGCCAAACGAAGTCTCCAGATTATTTCGTCACTACAGGGATGCCACAGAAGTAAAGATAAAATTACTCCAGTAAATATGGTGGGAATATAGTGCTTCTCTACATTCTTCATCTAAGGATTATATTGTTCTAATAAATAGGTCTTAATACCAGTGTCATTTTTCAGCATTTGTTAAAGATACTACTTAAATCATAGTAAATTTTTCTGTTTGAGTTTATGTATGTGTTTAAGATAATGAGGTGTCTAAATACCCAACTTGTTGGTATCTACCAGAAAAAAATTATCCCTGATCCAGAAGCATAAATCCATCCAGTCATCTGAGAATTAGGCAGATTTGGTTTTTGGTTTTAGATCTCGGCTAATGAATCTGTCCTGTTCAACAGTTCTATTGTTCTTACCCTTCTCTTTAGAGCTGTGATAGACACCACACAAAGAAAACACCACAGACCACGGAGGAATCATGGGTGTTGTGATTGAAAGTGATTTATTCAAACATTGGGCAGTTATTTCTGAGCAGCAACTCTGTGTACCTGGCACTACTTTACACATAAAATAGTAGAGACAGATAAAACAGACCTATTGTCATTTTTTTATGAAAATTAGACAGACAGGGAGGATAGATAATAAATGATCACATCAAAAATGAATGATTTGGCTGGGCAAGGTAGCTCACACATGTAATCCCAGCTCTTTGAGAGGCTGAGTTCAGGAGTTCAAGACCAGCCTGACCAACATGGAGAAACCTCTTCTCTAGTAAAAATACAAAAAATTAGCTGGGTGTGGTGACCATGCTACTCAGCATGCTATTGAGCTACTCAGGAGCTTGAGGTAGGAGATTCTCTTGAATCCAGGAGGCAGAGGTTATGGTAAACTGAGATAGTGCCATTGCACTCCAGCCTGGGCAGCAAGAGCAAAACTCTGTCTCAAAAAAATAATGGAGATTTCTGGGAACAGTGATAGGTATATAGATGATAGCTTGAGAGAGTGTAATAAGAACTCTTTGCTGAAACTGACAGGATAAAAAGGTCTCTCTGAAGTTTAGAATGAGGTCACATTAGGTGGAAAGCACCTTCCTGGCAGAGTAAACAGCTTGTGCAAAGCTCCCAAAACATAAAAGCCTATCTGTTTTTAAGAGGTGAAATGTGGTAGGATGCTGGAGAATTAAATGTGAGGTGGCGCATATGATGCAGCTAAGGAGCCAGCCAGAATCTAAATTGTTCATTGTTTTGGAAGTGATAGTAAGGACTTTGGATTTCTTCCAATGTACAATGGCACACCATTGAAGAATTTTGATTAAGGCAATTACATGATTCTGTTTCTAGAAATTTACTTTGCTATGAAGAAAATGCATTGGAAGAGAACACAGGAAAAGGGTGAGACATTTTGCAAGCAGATGTTTTGGTGCATTTGTGAGATAGTGGTGATTCAACTGAGGGTGGTAACAAATGCAGATTGAAATGAGTGGACAAATTTGAGGTGTATTTTGAGGCAAAATGTATAGAGAGCTTTCAATGATGGCTCCGGATTCTTCATGTAAGCAACTCTGCATGGCGTTGCCATATGCTAAGAGGCAAGTCATTTGGAATGGAGGAGAGGGAGCCCACTAGTTCATTTCCGCATGTGTTTAATTTGAGATGGCTATGAAATATCTGAGTTGGAATGTCAGGGAAGTAGTTGAATATATAAATCTGAAATTCAAAGACAGGAATAGGCTGAGTTAAATATTTGACTGTTAGAATTTTTCATTGCAGGCAATAAAAGCCAAAAATGGCATATTCAACCCATAAGATATATATCTATAAATATATGTGTGTGTGTATATATATGTGTGTGTATATATATATATATAGAGAGAGAGAGAGAGAGTGCATGCGTGTGCGCACATGCGTGTGCAAGACCCCTGTAAATCCATTACGATAAATGTGCTTACACATTTGTGATTTGCAGGGAAGGGGTCTTGCTGCTGTGTTTCATAGGCTGGTCTCAAGCTGCTGGGCTCAACAGTCTTCCCACCTCAGCCTCCTGAGTAGCTGGGACTACAAGCATGTTTCACTGTGCTTGGCTCCTAAAAGATTTATTAAAAGATATTGTGAAGTTTGCAGACTTTCCAGGATTACCCACTGGGAACAAGGCCCTGGAATCACCCACCAAAACTCATCTGAGAAAGACAGCATTGCTGCTACCCCTGGGAAAAATCATGGTGGCTTATAGTAAATATAGCACCAGCCCTGGCCATTGCATGCAGGAAATGGAACAACCATCTCTCTTCCTCTGGAGAGTGTTGTTTAATGAAATGAAACATGAGAGAACAATTATAGAAGAATAACACCAATAGTATTACCAGCTATAAACACTGACAACTATAGAATCTTTGCTATGTGCCAAGTAGAAGATTAAGCAATTTACATGGATTATATCATTTAATCACTAGAAAAAAAAAACCAATGGAGGAAAATAATTGCTATACTAATTTTATAGATGAGGAAGTTTAAAAGTTTGTAGATGAATCCAGTTTGTGGTGGGCCTGGGATGCAGAACACCTTCTCTTAAGCATATGGGTGGTATCACAGAGCTGAGACACCATGGGAAGAAAAAACTGATAAGTGTCTCCTGGTTTGGCAATGTGGTCACAATTTGTAGCCTTTGAAATGGAAGGCTCAATGCTGAGAGAGGGAGGAAATTACAGAGGGATGAAGAGTGAAAAAGATATGTTAGTTAGTAGAGATGGCCTTTTAGGTAACTGTTTTGAGATCTTTGGCTGGAAAGAAAAGTAGAAAGATATGTTGGTAGCTGAAGAAGGATCAGGGTATCAAAAGAACTAAGTTCCTTCCTTCCTTCCTTCCTTCCTTCCTTCCTTCCTTCCTTCCTTCCTTCCCTCCTTCCTTCCTTCCTTTCTTCCTTCCCTCCCTCCCTCCTTCCCTCCTTCCCTCCCTGCCTCCTTCCTTCCCTTCTTCCCTCCTTCCCTCCTTTCCTCCTTCCCTCCCTGCCTCCTTCCTTCATTCCTTCCCTCCTTCCCTCCCTCCTTCCCTCCCTTCCTCCTTCCTTCTTCCTTCCTTCCCTCCCTACCTCCTTCCTTTCTTCCCTCCTTCCCTCCCTCCCTCCTTCCCTCCCTTCCTTCTTCCTTCCTTCCGTCCTTCCCTCCCTGCCTCCTTCCTTCCCTCCTTCCCTCCCTCTCTCCCTCCCTCTCTCCCTCCCTCCTTCCCTCCCTGCCTCCTTCCTTCTTCCTTCCCTCCTTCCCTCCCTCCTTCCTTCCCTCCCTTCTTTCTTCCTTCCTTCCCTCCTTCCCTCCCTGCCTCCTTCCTTCCCTCCTTCCCTCCCTCCCTCCCTGCCTCCTTCCTTCCTTCTTCCTTCCTTCCTTGCCTCCTTTCCTCCTTCCTTCCCTCCTTCCCTCCTTCCCTCCTTCCCTCCCTCTCTCCCTCCCTCCCTCCCTCCTTCCCTCCCTGCCTCCCTCTCTCTTTCCTTTCTTCTTCTCTCTCTTCCACCCTGAAGTCACTTCTTCCTTTAATCCTAAAGTAAACTAATCTGCATTTGAATGCAGATAGGTAAGTCTTGACTGGGAAGAAGAGGTTAAGAAAGCAATAAGACATAACAGTCTATGAATAGAACCCCCTGGGCATGTGGAATGATGGTGACCAGAGTGCAGTGGGACTGACCCTAATGTAACACTTTCTACTTTAGCTGTAGAGACAGAGAGGGAGGGGGTGAGTAAAAGGCCTTGAAAATTCAATTGTGGAATAAAATTTGGGGTTATGGTGTATGACTTCTATATTCTCTGGTAAAATATAGGGTAAGATCATCAGCTGACCAACAGGAAAATGGAAACTGAGATTTACGAGGAGATAGAAGAGAGGCAGTATTTGTTGAGTCCAGTGAGAGAGAGCCAGCTGACTAAGAAATCTAGTGAGATTTCCAGGCAGTATTGAAGTCTTTTGAATATTAATGATCATGAAGTTGAAGTAGTACTTAAGTATTAATCAGACAAGCTGTGCTTTATTTCTCTTTCCCTTTCCCTCACCAGAAAAACATTTCAACGTTGTAATGTAGTCACTCAGTGAGTTCTTCTTGCTCACTACATAGACACAATTAATCAACTGAGATGGTGCTATAGCAGTACAGTTTGATTGACACGAGTGCAGCCCACATGGGAGAACTGGAGATATCACTCAACTCAGTCTCCCCAACAGCTTGGAGGCTAGGGTTTTATGGACAGTGTGGTGGGCTGGGGGCAGGGAATGGATGCTGTTGATTGGTTGGTAATAAAACCATAGGGATGTGAAAAACAGCTTTGGTGTGCTGAGTCTTCCTCTGGGTGGGGTCATAGGACCAACTGAGTCATGAGTCACAAGTTTTGGTGGGATTCATCTGAAAAAGTACTCAAAAACTAATCTTAGGTTCTACAATAATGATGTTATCTATAGGAGCAATTGGAGAAGTCAAAAGTCTTGTGACCTGTGGTCACAAGACCCCTGAGCAGTAAAGGATTAGAGAAATTATGCCTACATCTTAGCAGAGTTCAGGTTCCTCCCATAACCCTATTCTTGTGGCCTTTTATTGTCTAACAAAGGTGGTTTTTGGTCCCTGAGCAAGGAAGGGGTTAGTTTTAAGGGGGTACTAATATCATCCTAGCTTTCAAGTTAAACTATAAACCAAATTCCTTCAAAAGTTAGCTTGGCCTATGCCCAGGAATGACCAAGGACAGCTCAGAGGTCAGAAGTTAGATGGTATCAATCCTGTCAGACCTCTCTTGCTATGATAATTTTGCAAAGGTAGTTTAAGTGTAGAGAATGGACTGTAGACTGAACTCAGAACAGAGAGACATTAGTATCCTCACAGAGTAATTCTTCCCTTTGAGAGAATGGTTATCTATTATGACCTTTTCTGGGTGTGGTTCCCTGGACCCTGGTCGTGGCTATCTTTGCAGACAACATCCAGTTATTTGCCTTGATAACCGACTATTAAACTGAAATAATGTACTGTGTTGCCAGTTGTTTTTTTCCCGACTATGGGAGTTAGAAAGCATCTGGATATTGGTTATATCATATAATACTTGCATTGTATATACAGTTCTCTAGAATAGGGAAGATTTAGGCAACAGTCTGCTAAGTGAAGTGTGAGCTATACACGGAAAACTAACCAATGTTTTCTTAAAATTTTGATTGAATAGACTAATTTTCAATAAGAGGAAAATGATCCTCTCTTGCGGCATCACTTCTGTTCTTGGGGATATATCATTTCTGTTCATGGAAAACACTGCCATATGGTCGTGGCATAAGACGTATTTAATCTTTGAAAATTAGAACTTAAAGCAGAAAAGCCAAAGGATGATGTGAATTCTCACACTTTGTCTACATTCCTTCCCCAAATCCAGCCAAATGATAATGAAAGAGAATATTTATAAGTAAGAGGCTGCTCTTGACCTGAGTCATTTATGATTCAAATTTTACATTTAAATTCAAAAATACAATATATTTTAATATTAAATTTCATTCTACAAATAAAGTTTAGACTGATTCATTTGCAGTTAGAAGTTAAGGACAAATTTTGAAATTGTCGCATTATTCCAAGATACCACCTGATGTAAGATTCACCACTGACTCTAGAAGTATATTTCTGCAAAAGAAGAAATGCTACATTAAATGTACTTGACTTCCTTTAAACAAAACACACTTTTTCATACATTTATTCAAATGATTTCATTTGACTAGACTCTTCTTTATTATGATCAAAAGTTGAGTCTAAACTTTCATCATATACAGTTTGTGCGTTCTGTACGACCTTTGATGACCCAGTGTTGAGCAGCTTACCAAAGCCTGTGCTTCTGATCTTGGCCTCTTCACTTGCCTCAGGTTTGACAGAATAATGTTGAAGCATAGAGAAGAATTCCAGGTTTTGTTGGTATTTCCTGTTTTGTTGAATTCCCAGTTTCAAATTTTCCATAATAGAAGTAGATACTGCTGGATATGAAACCGTTTCTCTTGAACATAAGCTCGAAGCTTTTGACAGTAACTGAGGTTTAGTCTGTAATGAAACACAGTGGATTTCTGCAACTTCTCATAGTTTTTAAAATCCTATGATATTCCAAGGTATTTGACAAGTTTTATTGCTTTTGCTTATCCTTTCACATGTGAATTACATGATTTTTTAATTTAATAATTATAACTATATATGGACATATACATACATATAAATATTCACAAGGTTTTAATTACAAGTGTATATATTCTTAAAAATTGAAAACCACTTGATTTTGGACTTAAAAGATAACATTATAATATGCATTTTTTTAAACCTGTAGTGGTTCATTGCTTCAAACTCTGTGTGTGTGTGCGTATATATACATATATATACGCACACACATGCATGCATGTGTGTATATATACACAACTGTGTGTTATATATGTGTGTGATATATATACATATATATGTGTGTGTGTATGTGTGTGTATATATATATATATATATATATATTTTTTTTTTTTTGAGACAAATTCTCACTCTGTCACCCAGGCTGGAATGCAGTGACACAGTCTCAGTTCACTGAAACCTGTGCCCCACTAGGCTCAAGCAATCCTCCTACCTCAGCCTCCCAAATAGCTGGAACCACAGACACGCACCATCATGCTTGGCTATTTTTTTTTTTTTTTGTATTTTTAGTGAGACAGATATTGCCATGTTATCCAGGCTGGTCTCTAACTCCTGCACTCAATCATCCCTCCTCACCTTCCCAAAGTGCTGGGATTACAGGCTTGAGCCACTGTGCCTGGCCACTTTAAACAATATTAATAATGATAGCTAACATTTATTAAGCACTTCTTATATGCCAAACACAATTCTTGGCACTCATGAATATTAACTCATGTAATACTTACACTTACCCTATCATCACCCTCATTTTACAGATAAGCCACAGGAGAGAAATAACTTCCCCAGAGTCACATGGCTCTTAAGTGGTAGAACTAGATCAAGCTTCTGATTCCAGCCACTGTGTTTTTGACTACTAGCAATACTGCCTCTTAAAGAAAATCTGCTTTCTTCAACTCTCTCCATCTTGTTTGGTATAACAACCCTTTGCCTGAATGTTGTATTGCAGCATCATCTTTTTTGATGACATTTTAAATCACAATTAGAAATGAAAATGTAAATTTCAGTTATGTGTAGTGGTACCAGGGAAAACAACTTCACTGTGGTGACAGAGATGAGCATCGAATACCTTCAGCATAAAGCCGAGTTGTGCAACGTGCTCCTCACAACCACTGTAAAATATATACTCATGAAGAAATGTTTGTGTGTGGGAAATGTGTTCTTTAGGCTAATGAGATACAGTGACAATAATGAAGAGCTACCATTTTTTCAGTGCTTCCTTATGCAGCTGACCTTTTATGACAGATGGTGCCAGTGCCTACCCAATATCTACTCTATTTGTATGGCTGAATACAATCTAGTTTACTTTGGGATAGCAATGTGGCAACCCAAGTTCTAGTTGAAGGATACCCCATAACAGTCTTGCCAATGATGTATAACTGGAAAACAGGAGGTTAAGGCATGAAGAAGATTTATTCTTTTCAGATAAAAAGGAACAATTTTGCCACAAGAAACACGAACTCATACCTTTGTGCCTCAGCTGATGTCTACTCTGCTTGTTTTACCTCTCCAAATCCCACCAACCCTCCAATCTCTGCTGCAAGATCTCATGTAGTGGTGTAGAAAGAGGCCTGTGGGTCAGGCGTGATGGTTTATGCCTTTAATCCCAGCATTTTGGAAGGCTGAGGTGGGTAGATCTCCTGAGGTCAGAGTTCAAGACTAGCCTGGCCAACATGGCGAAACCACATCTCTACTAAAAATCCAAAAAATAGCTGGCTATGGTGGCACACGCCTATAACACCAGCTACTTAGGAAGCCGAGGCAGGAGAATCCCCTGAACCTGGGAGGTGGAATTAACAGTGAACCAAAATCACACCATTGCCCTCAAGCCTGGGCATCAAGAGTGAAACTCCGTCTCAAAGCAAAAAAAAAAAAAAAAAAAAAAAAAAAAAAAAAAAAGAGGCCTGTGGATAAGTGGCCATGGGTATTTTGTTGTTGTTGTTTTTACTAAACTAATGATTTTTTCTAAGCTTTATTTTTCTCATCATAAAATAGCAAAACTCTCTACTTGTCAGAGATGTGAGGATTAAATGGAACAATGTGAGAAAACTTCTTCATATGGTAGCTGGAACAAAACAGTAAATAGTTCCTCAAATAAGCTTTCTCATGTGCTCACCAGAAATGATCTTGCTCTTTCTCCCCCAAGGACCACTCTGCACCATGCTTACTCTGTGTCATGTGCTGTTTTTCCTTTGTTTTTGATTAATAGTATTTGTGTCTTTCTTACCAAGTAAAGGAAAGCTTCTTGAAGTCACTGACCCTTGCTCATAGTTTCTTTTCATTGGACAAAAAATATATGTTATTCTAGAACTTAAGCCAACTTAAATTTATCTCACAGATTTGCTGACTTTTTCTTTGTTTTGGGTTCAGAACAGTAGATGGTCAGTTTAAAAGGTTGTATTGAATAGTCACAGATCATTGCACCGGGGACAAATAGAGCAAGTAAATAGATATAGGCTAGAGAAACTCTTAAAAAGTACAGTATTCCCATTGCTAACAGAGCAATTGAAGAATATGATTCAAAATGAAATATAAGCTGATGTTAACTATGCAGCCTTTTGTCAGTGACCAAAGTAGTAGGGTATAAAGCAGTTGATACGACATTTTATGGTGAATTTATACCAATTTTCTTTAAAAAGTGCTAATAATAGTAGAATATATTGATTCACACTAGAGAATTAAACACCCTCTTGGTTAGAGGTAATTCACTTTGTAATGACATATTACCAAGCAGTATGTTCTTTTAGTTATTTGGGATTTAATAAGGCAAGAAGGGTAGTAAAATATAATTCAAATGGGGCCACTCTTCTTATGAGCTTTCCCAGCTGTATACACCTGAAATAAAGAATGTGGAATCAGGAGAGGGGGAGAGAGCAGGAAGGAAGAAGGAAGAGTGGGTAGGAGGGTTTCAGAAAATGACGGGGATGAAAGGAAGGGAGTAGACACACATCAGGAAATCCAGTCAGACAGATTTCCTCCTGACTTCCTCTAGGCTCAAGAACTGCAGGAAATATACGTGCACCCACCCTAATATATATTCTTATATGTCCATACTGACAGAGAGAGAGATTGGTAATATAAATGCATACTTCTATACATAAATCAATATGCATAGGTATTAGAGCAGTTGATTTCCTCTCAAGCATCAATCTAGTTCATTGATAAAATTCTAGGAAATATGCTAGCTTTGTTGTCTCCCAGTTTGAAATAATATTTTATCCTTAGTTATTCTAGTTTATCCTCATAAAACACTCCACCTCCCTCTCTCCCACACCCGGCAGATGGTATCTAATAACAATCATAAATATCTTGACCTCTTCTCCGTAACATCTCATGAACTAGAACTCCAGCCATTATTTACAGAAAAGGCTATTATAGGCTCTGATTAATTATATTGATATATTATAAAATTCTTAAAACATTCCCTTTTTTTCTTTTTGTATAAAACGTACCCTTTCGATGAGTTAGGCTCTAAGTGAGACTATTGGAAATATTTCATGTCTCACATTCCTTCGACTGCACTATCATGGTCTGTGTATTCTGGTTACATGTTAATAGTTTTCTGACATTTGAAATCACAGACCCATTTGAACCACATGGAGTGCTTTTATTTCAAAGGAATTCAGCCTTAAATACAGATGGGCTTGTCTGCATGGTCTAGATGACATTTTTATAACCTGTAATGTTTTTCAGCAAGATGTGGTTAATGATTCTTCACATCATCCAACTAGAGAGGGCTTAGTTCTTAGTCTCATTCACACCATGGCTTCTGAGTCTGCTGAACACAACGTTATTACTCTCAGAATTGGCTAATGAAAATCTATTGCTATTTCATTCATTTAATCATGATTAGTATTAATCCCAATGTCGTATCCTTTTTACCCTTTGTCATGCTACTTTAGTTTAGTGTAATTTCACTTTTTGCTTTTGAAACAATACCCTTCTTAGGCTTGCAGGGAAGAAGTGTCCTAACTTTGCTTCTTTTTGCTTGGCTGTGACTTCAGAATGAGCTAGTCCTGCTGGAGACTGGCTTCCAGCAGTGTTATGACCCCTACTAATGTAATGAGACTGACAATTAAGAAAACTATCATGAAAGGTACAAAGAAGTTGAGAGATAAGCCTATGAAATTGTCTTCATGTCCCTTCTGTTTGCCCCTTTGCACTCTCAAGTTATTCCTCTTTGCGCCTTTGGACACCACACTGGTGGAAATAAATTTAATAAATGGTTGTTAAGCATCTGCTTTGGGTAAGGTACTATGCCATGGGATGGGAGGATACAGCCTTATCTCATACAGTTCATGACCTAATATGTTCTATGTGGTCTGTAGATGCACATCCATGAAAAATAAAATAGATGCCCTAAAGAGAGATGCAAGCAGAGTGTTAAAGTTACTTCCAAATGACAGGAAAAGAGCATACGAAGGAAGTGGCATCTGGACAGACCCTTGAAAGAAGATTCAGTTTCATAGCAGAAGAAAAGCCGGATATGCATTTTTGGGTTGTTTGAAGTGCTTGAGCAATTGGGAGAGTGGATATCCCTGGGGAATCCAGTGTGTAGCTCGAGTGGACCATGTGGCTAGAGTACATTCTGTGGTGAGATTCTGTGGCATGTGAGGTGGAAAAGGCAGTCAGGCCAAAGTAGTGTACAAAAGTGGCAGTGGGGATGCCCAGAAGGCCAGCAAAACATGACCAAGCTGTATTATACTGGTAGCCAGGAAGCTTTAGAGAATTTTTTTAAGAATATGATTCAACTAATACTTCAGGGCCACCACTGTGGTCAATGGGGAACAATAGAGACCACAGAAAGCATTTGTTAGGTACATTTACAAGGCCCATAGTCAAAGTAGAAACACATGGGACAGTTTACAGAAATCGTTTGGTGAATAACCTGGTATAGGATATTCAGGGAAAGAATTAGTGGCTTCAGGGTGTCTAGACCGGGGTGTTTGTGACTTGTTCTGTAGTGCCCTAGCAACTATAAATACGCCTATGGAACACGACAGACTAAGTTATGGAACAGGTAAATGTTATCTTAGGCACATGCTAGTGATTTATAGTTGACAATTGCTTTTTACCCTGCTGGCACTCTCTAGGGTGCCTCCATTCCATTCTCTAGTGCCTTCTGGCTGACCTACAATACTTGTCCACCCAGCATCCCCTTCCAATACTCTGGGCTTCCTTTCTAAATAAACCTACTTGTCTCTATGCCCCATACCATCGCAATCCTGCACTGAGTGAATTAATAGATAAGTTGTCTGTGCTAATATATGAAGAAATTAGTGTTAACTTCCCAGAGCAATTCTTTTGCATTTTACATCTAATCTTCTGGTTAATCCAAATAATTATGCTAATAGTGGGAATTTATCTGCCTTGTGCCAGAGCAGTAGGAAGATATCTGAAGAATTCTGTGTCATACAGGTGTTTCCCTTCTTTTTGTGGATTAAGTTGGCTCTCGCTAGAAGCATAGTGAAGAAAAATAGTGTTATTAAAATTAATCTGTAATACTTTGGCAGCCCAGTTTACAAAACAAAAAAAAATGTATTTTAGCACCTGATAAAAGTTCATTTTAAAAATACAAATATATTATTTTAAAAATTGTATTATACCCATGTTTCAGAAAAGTGTGGTATGTAATGCTTTTATTTTTATTTTTTTTTCAAAATATTTTAATTACAAGAAAGTTTTGGTTTAAACAAGCTTCAGAAGATACGAGGAATGGGAGATTAATGTTATCACTACTAATAATGACCTTTTTTTATGAAGATTTTTCATTTCTTTCACAGGTGATCTCATGTATATTTGTATCAACCTTCAGGGGAATAATTGTTCAGGTTGGGTACTTCTGAAATACAGAAATCATGATCCTTTCTGCTGAAATGCAGCTACCTTAGGGGCAGATGGTAATGATCATTTGAAAGGCCACAGACTGCTGTAAACAGATTAGGCATAGAAGTGACACAGATTATGAGAGACTTCAAGGGACTTCAAGGTAGCTGGAACATAATTACTCAAATTAAATTTGGCCTACACAACAGGCTAATCCTTTTTTTCTAGCCACATGTTTCGAGGAGACATTAATGTTCTACTCTGTAATATTTTGTGCAAGGATAAATAAGTACTTTTCAACAGAGCAACAATGTCTAAGCCATTTTGGTATTTGTTTTTGGGTTGTTTGTTATCTGGAAATGTCCAGAACCATTACTTATTCATTTGGTTATTTATTTAACTTATTTATTTTTTAATTATAGTAAAATATGTATATTTCTTATAAGGTGATGTTAAGTGCATTCACATTGCTATACAATCATCATTACTACTGATTTCCAGAACAAGAGTGCTATTTTTGTTCCATAGGCATTTGCTTATATGATTCTGTATACTTAAAGATACATGATTTTCTTTTTTTGCCTATCATATCCTTCCCTTGCTCTAAAATTTTATGACTATTTCAAAAATAGGTTTTCAATTCAAAGTTGTTTTTTTTTTCCTCAAGAAGATAAGCCATACTTTCCACCAATTTAGAACTAATATCCCAATTTGAATAACACCGGGAATTAGAAATGTTTAGCTTCCTCAGGACTGTGTTCCTACTACTTTAAATGAGTTCATTATAATTATGGAAAATCCTAGTCAACAGTATTTGAGTTAACATTCTCATGCTTCAGGGTGACTCCAGACAGGCTACTGTAAGAGGACCAATATTTTCTCTTATTTGAGAAGTAGAGGCATGACTGCTGCAATTTTAATTATTTCATGTGGTTTTAAAATTCACTTATTCATTAAGCCAATACATTCCTATCTTTGTATTATCTGTATTGTACATACAAATGCACTGAGAGAGAAAGCTGCATGCCCACCTCCTTGAGCATGGACTAGGGCAGTGAGTAAACTAACATGCTTCTCTGGGAAAGAATTTTGGAGGAGAGATCTAGTGTGTAGAGAAAATGGAACACAATGTAATCCATCTTTCTATTCATTCCATAAACCACAATAAAATATCACCAATAAACTTTTTGGTGTCATGACTCCTTTGAGCTTTGAATTAATTATTCTCTCCAGGATAATGCATTTTCACATGTACACTAGCATATTTAATTGGATATTGGCTCTCAGATCATAGTTTTCTTTTCTTGATACACAGTGGACTTGACAATGGACCAATAAAGTGTTAATTTTTTTCCTCCTTTCTAATGAGATAATCTGATCATTTGTTCTTATAAGGTAACATTGCAAATTATCCTTAAATGTGGCATAGCTATTTTAATAACATTGCTATTGAGATGATGAAGAACTTTAGAAATTCATGCAACAAAAGTTAAATAAAATGAAAAATGAACATAAATATAGATAAGTTATGTATTATTGAAAGATAAAATGCCATGAGGCATCCAGTTTATTTAAAGGCACTTTTATTTATTGTGTTTTGTTATATTTTTTAAATTCCCATTTTGTGTTTGAATTTAGTTAGGGTATAAGAACAAATTAACTAATGAAATAACCTACAGACTTAGATGAATTCCTACAAGCTTTCAGATGACAGGAAAAAAAACCTAAAAGGATGGCCTCTGATTTTGCTTTTCCTTCAGATAAAAGAGGCTTGCAGAACCTTCTTCTCTTGTGTCGTCAGTACTCTCTATCCATGAATTCTGCATCTGTAGATTCCCAAAACCATGGATGGAAAATATTTTTAAATTGCATTTGTATTGAACATGTACACACTTTTTATTGTCATTATTCCCTTTACAATACAGTGTAACAGCTATTTACATAACATTTACCTTGTATTCAGTATAAGTAATTTAGAGTTGATTTAAGTATACGGGAGGATCTACATAGGTTGTATGTGAATACTATGCCACTTTATATCAGGAACTTGAGTGTTCTTGGATTTGGGTATCCATAGGAGGTCAAGGAATGGAGCCTCTATGGACTTCAAGGAAGAACTTTACATATCATATACACTATTCTCCTAGGCTGTTCTCATAAGTTAAAAATATAAAATATATATTTTATATAAGCTTCTGAGAGATTTTTAGTCATAAAGCTAAATGCTTCTATGAACTTCAGAGAGCCCAATTCCAAAAGGCATTTAAATCAGAATGCATAAAGCACTTGGCAATTTCAAAGGAAGAAAAATATAGCATCACAAAAAATTCCAAAGATATTTTTATTTTCTTTTCAGACATTTTGGAACATGTTGAACATCCCCTTATGAAATAAAAAAAAATACATATGTGGAATGCCAGCTCCATTTACCTGTAATATCAACTTTCTAGCAGAGGAATGTTTGTGGTTTCAGCGGTGAATTTATGACGTGTAAATGCTTGTATGTATTTAGGACATCTAATATCGTTTCAATAAAGTGGTAAATTTATTATTTCATCAAACTCATGTTTGAGCTGAATTACATTATAGTCCTTTAACAAGTGCGTCTGTGATCTGAGTGGCAGCCAGCACAAAGCATGGGATCAGGTTTCCTCTCCCAAATAAGGTAAAGAACCGGTATGCCACCTGTGTTATGCATGAGGATAGGCAATTTTGCCTCTGATGCTTATTCCAGTAATGTCCCACAGTCCTTAGGGAGAGGTATTTGAAAAATGAGACTCATGACAGAAAATTGAAAAAAAAAACTCCTCAGAGTATGTGGTAGAAAATTATATTTATGAAAGAATACATTTTGTGAGGTACCAAAATTTTAATTTTATTCTCAGAACAAATAACTGCAGCAAACCTTCATGAACTTAGGCCTCAACGGAAGGCAGCAAGGCTCAAAGTAAAGGGTCATGTGAAGTTAATGCTCTTAATTAATATATATTTTTAGAGTTAGTTGGATTCAGTTGATCAATTTTTTAATTAGCCAAATAGAGAAGGAAATGCAGAACATTGGTATTAGTCAGCAATATGAGCACAAATAGCTGTAAGGCATTAACTCCTTTCAAATGGGAATTCATGTTGACAAAAATGAAATGTCAACTTGTTTTTTTTTTATATACTCTTGATCAAATCAATGGTCAAGGAAAGATCAAATTGGCTTTTTGAATTAGTTATTGAGCTGAACACAATTATTGACTTATTCTACTTCCATAGACATGGCACTGAGGGAGGGAGACTGTAACAATTATTGACAACATTTCACTTTTTAAAATGTTTTATCATTTAATTCTCCAGCTCAACCTACAGTGTTTGTGACACGCACCCCCATAAGAGGAGGGAACACGTATGGGGAAGGTGTCTCAGAATCTCAGGCAATGGCAGATTTGAGTCTGAAGCCTCTGCTCTTTCTACCACTAGACACTTCTCTCTTAGAATGGTTGTCTAGTCATGACCTTAATGGAGATTATTTAACATTTTGTCAGTAAAAGTCAATATAAACAGGCCAGGCGCAGTGGCTTACTCTTGTAATCCCAGCATTTTGGAAGGCGGAGGCTGGTGGATCACGAGGTCAGGAGATCAAGACCATCCTGGCCAACATGGTGGGACCCCTTCTCTGTTAAAAATACAAAAATTAGCTGGGCATGGCAGTGCACTCCTGTAGTTCCAGCTACTTGGGAGGCTGAGGGAGGAGAATTGCTCAAACCTAGGAGGTGAAGGTTGCAGTGAGGCGAGATCAAGCCACGGCATTCCAGCCTGGGTGACAGAGCAATACTCCGTCTCAAAAAAAAAAAAAAAAAAAAAAAGTCAACATAAATATAACTGCTTTGGAGATAAAATTGCTAAAATCTCAGGTATTGTCTTACATAAAGGCTAGACTTACATTTCTGTATACTCATAATGTCTGCAAATAAGGACTCAATAATTGTGTGATAATATTAGTCATGATTTCAGTGGAGGTGATGAAAATATACAATCTCCCTGAAAGGTGGAAGCAGGGGGAAAAAGGAAGGCAGGAAGGCCTGGAGGAGAGGCAGGCAGGGGACATGTTTCTAGGTGTGTTGGAGGACTGGGCTATATTAGAAAGTGCTCCGGTATACCAGTTTTGAGCTTGCAGCCAGGAAGGAGCAAAATGAGGGGCAGATACTATAGGGGTTTAAGATAACATTGAGACTGAATAGTCTAGAGCTAAGTTTTGCAATGCAAAGGAAACAAGGGAAATAAGAAACCAAGTTTCACTTGTCTGGGGTCAGGAAACCCATTCAATTGATGAATGAGAAGGGGGAAATAAGGCAAAGCCCAGAGAAATTCACAAGGTGGTGTCAGATCTTCCCCGTGACTTATTTTATGTGACACTGCAGGACTTGGATATGGGAATGCTAGGGCAACCTAACAAAAGAGAGCTGATGATGGCCTGGGTACAACTGACTTTTTATTTTTACAGATACATCTGAAAGCCACTTTAAAACACTTCTAATCAATCTTAATTCCTTTATTTTTTAATTCAGTGTGTTTCCATGTAACACAATTTTAAAATGGCAGTAGGTTATTTCCTTTAATGATCATGAATAATTACCTCCTTCTCTTTTTAAATGAAGCCAAGAAATGTATTCCTAATTTAAACTAAATTCTATGTAGTATTCCTCTGTAAACTATAACTAATATACTAATAAAATTTATAAAATTCTATTTTAAACATAGCTGTCATAAGATAAAATAGGCATTCATTTCTATACTTATGATAAACATACTAAAAATATGAGAAATACTTTTAAAATTGGCATTAAAACTAAACTGAATTAATTATAAAATAGAAGCTTAAATTCTTGGTTAATATGAACATTCTATATATACCAAAGAGTTATTAAGTGGAAGAGGTTATTTTAACATACAAAAATATTTATTTTTTAGATATGGATTTAATTTCTAGTGCTTTTCAAAAAGACAGGTTTTTAAAAACTATTTAAAGGTCTTCAACATTTAAGATTAAAGATATAAGAATGTCAGTGTCATGAAAACTGCTTCAGTCATTTGTTTTAGTACAACAATTGTTTTCATTTTAATCAAAAAGATTTTGTCATGCAAGTGCCCCAAGTAGCTTATATCTGCAGGCACTGATCAGGAGCAAATAATACAAACTCTTGGGGAGCATTGATGCTAGCGCTCATCAATTGGTGAACACACACATTTTCTTTTTTTTTCTGGTGCTAACGTCGTTTAGATAAAACTACAGGAATATTATTGGGGGTCTTCTCAGTTCAAGTCTGGCCAACTTGAACTGGACTCATTGGTAAGCTGTATTTTTTTTTTTTTTTTTTTTTTTTTTGTACAGAACCAGAGTAATGCAACTGGGCTCTTCTATGTTTCTTAAGTTTCTGGGGGAAAACATCGTGGTCAGCAGATTCTGAGAGCTACTTCTTTCTGCTAAAATTTGTGTATATTATCCATTGATATGATATGTACTGTTTACCAAAATGCACCTTTTCTTATTTCATTCTTCTAGGTCTTCCATGTTTCCTATACGTTAAAGCAAATATCGTAAGGTCTTTTTAATAAAAATAAAATGCTTATTAGAGGAAATAAAATAAAAAAGAAGAAAATTTAAATTAGTTTACATTTGCTAGCAAAAATAATTTAATTTTGGTATGTAACTTTCAAAAACATACTCTCCCTCATCCTATTCTCTAACCTCCATCAGGCCCCAGTGTGTGTTTTTCCCCAATGTGTCCATGTGTTCTCATCATTCAGCTCCTACTTATAAGTAAGAACATGCAGTATTTGATTTTCTGTTCATGCATTAGTTTGCTGAGGATAATGACTTACAGCTCCATTAATGTCCCTGCAAAGGACATGATCTTGTTTCTTTTTATGGCTGCATAGTGTTCCATGGTGTATATGTGCCACATTTTCTTTATCCAGTCTATTATTGATGGGTATTTAGGGTGATTCCATGACTTTGTTATTGTGAATAGTGTTGCAGTGAACATATGCATACATATACCTTTATAATTGAATGATTTATACTCCTTTGGGTTTATACTGAGTAATGGGATTGCTGGATCAAATGGTATTTCTGGTTTTAAATCTTTGAGGAATCGCCACATTGTCTTCCACAGTGGGTAAACTAATTTACATTCCTACCAACAATGTAAAAGTGTTATTTTTCCACAACCTCACAAGCATCTGTTGTTTCTTGACTTTTTCATAATCACCATTCTGACTGGCATGAGATAGTATCTCATCATGGTTTTGATTTGCATTTCTCTAATGATCAGTGATGTTGAGCTTTCTTTCATATGTTTGTTGGCTAAATGTATGTCTTTTTTTGAGAAGTGTCTGTTTATATTCTTTGCCCACTTTTTAATGGGCTTTTTATTATTATAAATTCACATAAATTCTTCATGGATTCTGGCTATCAAACCTTTGTCAGATGGGTAGATTGCAAAATTTTTCTCCCATTCTGTGGGTTGTCTGTTAACTCAGATGATAGCTTACTTTTCTGTGCAGAAGCTCTTTGGTATAATTAGATCCAATTTGTCAGTTTTTCCTTTTGTTGTAATTGCTTTTGGTGATTTCACCATAAAATCTTTGCCCATCCTGAATAGTGTTGCCTAGATTTTCTTCTAGGGTTTTATAGTTTTGGGTTTTACATTTAAGTCTTTAATCCATCTTGAGTTAATTTTTGTATAATGTGTAAAAAAGGGATCCAGTTTCAATTTTCTGCATGTGGCTATCCAGTTCTCCCAGCTGCATTTATTAAATAAGAAGTCCTTCTGCCATTGCTTGTTTTTGTCAGGTTTGTCAAAGATCAGATGGTTATAAATGTGATATTTTATTTCTGAGTCTTTATTCTGTTACATTGATTTATGTGTCTGTTTTTGTACCAGTTCATGCTGTTTTTGTGCCTGCAGCCTTATAGTATAGTTTGAAGTCAGGTACCATGATGCCTCCAGCTTTGTTCTTTTTGTTTATGATTGTTTGGATATGCAAGCTCTTTTTGTTTTTATATCAATTTTAAAATAGTATTTGTTTCTTTTTTTTTCTTTTTTTTTTTTTTTTTTTTTGAGACGGAGTTTCGCTCTTGTTACCCAGGCTGGAGTGCAATGGCACGATCTCAGCTCACCGCAACCTTCGCCTCCTGGGTTCAGGCAATTCTCCTGCCTCAGCTTCCTGAGTAGCTCGGATTACAGGCACGCACCACCATGCCCAGCTAATTTTTTGTATTTTTAGTAGAGACGGGGTTTCACCATGTTGACCAGGATGGTCTCGATCTCTCGACCTCGTGATCCACCCGCCTCGGCCTCCCAAAGTACTGGGATTACAGGCTTGAGCCACCGCACCCGGCCAAAATAGTACTTGTTTCTAATTCTGTGAAGAATGTCAATGGTAGTTTAATGGGAATAACATTGAATCTATAAATTGCTTTGGGCAACATGGCCATTTTTATGATATTAATTCTTTCTATTCATGTGCATGGAATGAGTTTCCATTTTATTTGTGTCATCTCTGATTTCTTTGAGCAGTGGTTTATCGTTCTTCTTGAAGAGGTCCTTCACTTTCCTTGTTAGCTATATTCCTAGGTATTTTATTCTTTTTGTGCCAATTGTGAAACAGAGTTTATTAATTATTTGGCTCATGTCTTGCCTGTCAGTGTATAGAAATGCTAGTGATTTTTGTACATTGATTTTGTATCCTGAGACTTTGCAGAAGTTGCTTATCAATTTAAGAATCTTTTAGGCAGAGATGATGGGGTTTTCTGTAATAGATAAGTTCATGTCATCTGCAAACAAAGATAATTTGATTTCTTCTCTTCCTATTTGAATACCCCTTATTCTTTTGCCTGATTGCCCTGGCCAGAACTTCCAATACTATGTTGAGTAGGAATGGTGAGAGAGGGCCTCCTTGCCTTGTGCCAGTTTTCAAGGGGAATGCTGCCAGCTTGTGCCCATTCAGTATGATATTGGCTGTGTGGGTTTGTTGTATATGGCTCTTATTATTTTGAGGTATGTTTCTTCAACACCTAGTTAATTGAAAGTTTTTAACATGAAGGGATGTTGAATTTTATTGAAGGCCTTTTCTGCATCCACTGAGATAATCCTACGGTTTTGTCTTTAGTTCTGTGTACATGATGAATCATATTTGTTGACTTGCATATGTTGAACCAATCTTGCATCTCGGAGATGAAGGCTACATGATCATCTTGGACGAGCTTTTTGTTTTTCTGCTGGATTCAGTTTGCTAGTATTTTGCTGAGTGTTTTTCCATTGATATTCATCAAGGATATTGGCCTGAGGTTTGTTGTTGTATCTCTGCTAGGAAGATGCTAGCCTCATAGAATGAGTTAGAGATGAGTCCCTCCTTTTCAGTTTTTCAGAACAGTGTCAGTAGGAATGGTATCAACTCTTCTTTGTACCTCTGGTAGATTCAGTTGCTAATCTGTCTGGTCCTGGACTATTTTTGGTAGGCTATTTATTACTGCCTCCATTTCAGAATTTGTTATTGGTATATTCAGGTATTCAATTTGTTCCTGGTCAATAAAACTTTTAATTATCTAAACTTTCCTCTGAGAACAGCCTTGGTCACCTTCTGTAGGCGTTTTAATATATTGTTATCTCTTAAATAGCACTCTATAATTTTGATATTTTTCTTTGACTAAATGATTAAAATAAGTGCTTTGCTTAATTGTTTTTTCTCTAAATCTTAGGTGTTGTTTTTTTCTTGGTGGTGTTGTAACTTTTTAACTTTTTAAGCCTTTTGTTAAAATTTCAAGTTTTATCACATAATGGTGTGAAATATAAACTAAGAAAATATAAACTAAGGTTTCAAAATCATGACTGTCAGCTTTTCATTTTTGCAGAAAATAATTTTATAAATATTTTAGATACATTTGAAAAGAAAATATATTAATTAATAATTATTGTTTTCATCAGTTTGATAGGCCAGCTTCTGAAAGGATTATGCTAAAGTCAGACTATGTTTTGTTTTTTAATTGGTGGCAATTTTGAAATATATTTTACTATGTCTTTTAATTATGTTCCACATTGTTATGCATGCAATGTAGAATGGATACACCTCAAATCACGGTAGTAACATAGACAATTCACATTTATCACAGTGGCCTAATATTCATTGACAGTTCACGTAATTACAGAAAATCAGGTCCATTATAAACAGATTATCTGCTATCTTTTTAAGTTAAATCTATAAATTATTGTCAGAGTTGAGTGGATATCTGCTAGTTTGATGTTTTTTTCATTTCTTTAGACACTTTGGCATCTGTTCCTGTGAAGTCCTGTGTATTTGGTTGGCTCACTATAATTCTGCAAATATTAAGAAAATATTAATTGTGAAATACATTGAAAAACTGTACCTTATTCAAATAATAAATTATTACAAAGGCATGTATAACCTAAGGTAAAAGAACAATTTGAAGCTTAGCAAGAAGTAAAATAATGAGTCAGCTGGGAAGTGGTGAATTTCAGCCTGATTTTACTCTTTAAAAAAATGTACAAAGTGAAAAAAAAAATGAATTAAGCTTTTGGCTTAAAGATGTAAATTCAATTCTAATCCCACACAGTTATAGTTTATAAACTGAAAATAACAGACAGATGGTTGACTAATATAAAATCTAAAAATGTGCAGAAATTCTTTAGAGAATTGGGTAAAGGCAATTCGGTATGTGACCTATTTTGACTGGGTTTATTGTCCTCCAGGGAGGATCTGTATTCTCCATGGGCATAATAGCTAAATAGCATTCAGTTAATTCACAGAATTACACAAAAGTTAAAGAATTGTCATTCAGTATACTCTTGCTTTTCATAGTTTTAATGTGGATTTTCCCCATTTTTTAAACGTTTATTCTTTGATTTATTATTTCTATCTTTCATTTCCCTCCCTCACTTCCTTTCATTATCCCTTTCTCCCGTTTTTCCTTCTCCTCCCTCTTCTGCTTTTTTTCCCCTTCTATTTATTGGCTGTTTTGCTTATGACACATAGTTGTCATTGATCCATGCAAAATGGCTTTCATTTACTTACTTACTTAGTCAGTTATTTTAAAATGGTAATGTGCACCTAAGAAAACACTCTTTTGTCCTCCAAAACTAGGATTTTGACAAAAAGCTGTATTTAAACATGTATTTAAATCACCAAACCATTCTCATTCCTCCTGAATAACCAACAACACTCCTTTGCCTTTTAAAATACATTTGTCTTGCATCTGATATATTCTCTAAATAAACGAAAAAACTTTAAATTATTATACCTTTATAAAATGTATTTTGTATACTTACTTGTTTAATTTAATATATTGCTGAGATTTATCTATCTCTGTGGCCATCTCTGTAGTTCAACCATTTTGACTGCAATATAATATTCCATGCATGTGAATTTGCCATACACCCATGATTGATTTGTTCACTCTCCTGTGGACATTTAGGACAATTCCAGTTGAATTATACAAAACTTTCAAGAAAGATATTACTACAAGTATACTCAAACATTTGCAGGTGATAGAAAAAGAGGGAGTAGGCTGGGCACAGGGGCTCATGCCTGTAATCCCAGCACTTTGGGAGGCCAAGGAGAGCAGATCACAAGTCAGGAGTTTGAGACCAGCTTGACCAATGTGGTTAAACCCTGTCTCTCCTGAAAATATAAAAATTAGCTGGGCATGGTGGCACATGCTTGTAATCCCAGCTACTCACTGAGGCAGGAGAATTGCTTGGACCTGGGAGGCGGAGGTTGCAATGAGCTGAGTTTGTGCCACTACACTCCTGCCTGGGTGACAGAGTGAGACTCCATCTCAAAAAAAAAAAAGAAAGAAAAAAAAAGAAAGAAAAATAGGGACTATTTTCTCATTTATTTTTCGAAGTCAATATAACCTGATACCCCTCAAAAAAAGAACATTATAAGAAACAAAAATTACACATCCTTCTCACTCATAAGTATGAATGTAAACATTCTAAACAAAACATTAGCAGATTGAATCCAATAATGAATAAAAATACAAGATATCAAAACAAAGTTGGGTTCCCTCCATGTTTCTATAATGTAACATTTGGAAATAGAGAAATACAATTCATTATGATAACAGATTAAAGGAAAAAAGATTGCTAATGTTTAAAATATATTCATGATAAAAATATTAGTTCATTTAGAATATGACAGACTTTCTTAAACTGATAAAAAGTACACATAAAAGGCTTAAATAAATAAAATACTAAGTGGGGAATATGGGAGGCATTGTTTTAAAGTTAGAAAAATATGTAAGGTTGTTCAGTATTGCCACTTTAACATTGTAGTGAAGGTCCTAGATATAAGAAAAGAAGAAAAAATATTTAGGGTACAAGAATTGTTAAGGGAGAAATAAAAAACGTAAGTATTTGCAGGTAACTTGATGGTTTACATAGAAATTTAAAAATCTAGAGATAAATTTTTAGGTATAATAAGAGAATTTCTAAAGTCTTCTCAAACATGAAACTACTGACATTTTGGGTGATTTGCTGCTGTAGGGCACTGTCCTGTGCATTGCAGGATGTTTAGTAGCATCTTTGGCCTCTTCCACTAGTTGCCAGTAACATCACCTTCCCAGTTGTGATTACCAAAAATATCTGCAGACACTGTGCCAAATGTCCTGTGAGAGAAAAAACCACCTCTAGTTGAGAACCACTGAGCTAGCTATAAGACTGATACAGACAAAAGTTAGCTGCATTCTGTATACTAGCAGCAGAAGATAATATAAAGATATTAAATCTTTCCCAATTAATTTATATATTTTATAAATTATCCAATGGTAACCCATACAGTACTGTTCATGAGAATTATTAAGATGGTTCTACATTTAAAAAAATTTTTAAATAGAGACAGAGTGTTGCTTTGTTGCCCAGACTGATTTCGAACTCTTGGGTTCAAGTGATCCTCCTGCGTTAGCCTCCCAAAATGCTGGGATTACAGCATGAGCCACCAGGCATGAGCCACCATGCTGGCCAGATTGTTCTACATTTTTTATGGAAAAGTTTAAAGCAAAGAGAAGGTAGATCACTTCTAAGAAAAAAAAATAGGAAACTTGTCATACTGCTGTGTCTTATTCTTTTTTTTTTTAATTTTTTTTATTGCATTTTAGGTTTTGGGGTACATGTGAAGAACATGCCAGATTGTTGCATAGGTACACACATGGTAGTGTAGTTTGCTGCCTTCCTTCCCCTCACCTATATCTGTCATTTCTCCCCATGCTATCTCTCCCCACCTCCCCACCTCCCACCCCTTCCCCATTTCCCCCCAATGGACCCCAGTGTGTAGTGCTCCCCTTCCCATGTCCATGTGTTCTCATTGTTCAACACCCACCTATGAGTAAGAACATGCGGTGTTTGATTTCCTGTTCTTGTGTCAGTTTGCTGAGAATACTGTGTCTTATTCTAAAACTTTAGTGCTTATATTGGCCATTGGTGTTGGGTCAAAGATGGAAAAATGGGTGAATGCTGTAGGACAGGTCAGAACAAGATCCATTTACAGATCTTAGATATAAAACAGAAGCATTGCTCCAGCCAGTAGGAAAGAGGGGATTATTCAACAAAAAGAACTGGAGAAAAATGGCTATCGATATGGAAAAAAAAAAAAAGTGAAATTGAGTTTCTACCTCATATCCCACACCTACTATGGTAGGGATGTCAACTACAGGTATATTAAATCAAAATATCCAAGCAAAATTTAAAAACTCTTAGTAAAAACGTTAACTAATAACTTTTAGACTTGGGGGTACAAAAGAGATTCTTATACAAGCCATGAAAGCATTCGTTGTAAAAACTGATAAATGTGACTCTTGTAAATCTAGATGGAAAGAGAATCTTTCTTTTCCACCAACACAGTGGACTAGTTGATGAAAGACCTTTTCCTAGTACAGCAGATTTGAAAAGGTTGGACTATATGTACACACATGCACACACACACACACACACACACACACACACACTCTTCTCTCATGTATGTACTCATCACTATTAGAGATACAATGATTAATAAGGCACAGTCCTTTTTAAGTCATACATATACATTTTAAGTCATATATATATACACGGTTTTATATATAAAGTATTTAATGTCCCCCAGAAGAAAGAATAAAGAGCTTCAAGTCCATAGATGAAGAGAGGAGAGCTGCAGTGGCTCAGGCCCATTGTCCTGGTGTACGATGAGGTGAGACTAGACATTCGAGGTTAGCCTGGGCAACAGAGAAACCCCTCATCCATTAAAAAAAAATTCTGCCGGGCACTGTGGCTCATGCCTGTAATCCCAGGGCTTTGGGAGGCCAAGGCGGGCAGATCATGGGGTCAAGAGATCGAAATCATCCTGGCCAACATGGTGAAACCCCATCTCTACTAAAAAAATGCAAAAATTAGCTGGGCGTGGTGGTGTGCAGCTGTAGTCCCAGCTACTTTGGAGGCTGAAGCAGGAGAACCACTTGAGCCTGGGAATGGGAGGTTGCAGTAGGCCAAGATCACACCACTGCACTCCAGCCAGGCAACAGAGTAAGACTCCATCTCAAAAAAAAAAAAAAAAAAAAAAAAAAGAAAAGAAAAGAAAAGAAAATGAAAAAAGAAAAGAAAAGAAAAAGACATAGAGAATTTCTGTTACAGAATGAAAATATATTAGATTCAGGGTATTGTAACATATTTTGGTTTGTTCTCAGATTTCTAAGATATATTACTTAATCTTGCCTAATTGTTATGTGTTCTTTTTCATTTATTTCCTTTAGCCAAACATTTGATATTTATATTTTTTAAAATATATATTTTATTGCATTTTAGGTTTAGGGTACATGTGAAGAACATGCAAGATTGTTGCATAGGTACATACATGGCAATGCGGTTTGCTGCCTTCCTCCCCATCACCTATATCTGGCATTTCTCCCCATGTTATCCCTCCCCAACTCCCCACCCCACACTGTCCCTCCCCTAGTTACCCCCTACAGACCCCAGTGTGTGATTCTCCCCTCCCTCATAGGAGGGTGTTGAACAATGAGAACATTTGATATTTTAATAGTATCTTTGGTTACTTTTCTTACAAGGGATTTTATTTAAACCTCCTGATTCATCTGCTTTCCTGAGATGTATATCACGGAATAATGGACTTTTCTTATTTTAAAACTTTAATCAGCTTATTTGAGTACTATAAATGCAATTATAGGTTCTATTTCTATTTCTCAAATCGTGCTATTCATTAATGACAATGACACTTTGCAATCTTAAAGCACCTTTAATCCAAGGATCATAAAGACATTTCCACGGGAGAAATTACTATCGTTAGCTCAGTTTCTTGATAGATCAAGAAGGAGAGTTGGTTCAGAGAATAGAAATGCCATTCAACTGCATTTCTTGTCCTGTCTTTTTTTTTTTTTTTTTTTTTGAACACCAAAACAGCTAGTTAAAGAAAGCCATTTTCAAACTAAAATTGGGCACACATTTTTAATACTTCTATATTTGGTTTTTATGAAAACCAATTGTGTGTTTTAGCCAAGGTAAATAAACATGGATACCTATTCAGTGCAATTCTGAATAATGATTATACTCTCTCAAGTCCACTTTATACATATCCACGTTGCAGTAATTAGTATTAACTCTTAAGGAGAATCTGAAACAAATTATTAATCCATGCCAATGTCTGATACTCGCTCTACACTATTCTTGAAGCTTTATAATGTGACATGAAGTGAAACACTTATTTCCAGATTTAATATGATTTCACTTATTTATTTAATAACTATTCATTGAGAACTCACTAGATACTTGGATGTTATGAGTTTCTGCTGGAAGAAATAGACTGAAAATCTGTAATGACTCAAACAGAATGGAAGTTTGTTTTTTACTGGCAAAATTATGCTAAATTGATGGTGGATTAGCAGGTTAGTAGCACAGATCTTCATGCACTCACACTGGAATCCAGCCTAATGTGAGTCTGTCATTTTTATCATGTGGATTACTCAAAGTATCCAGCATGATATTTTCATTCTAGTAAGCCAGGAAAAGGGAAAGAGCATAGAAGACCACTTAGGTGGTTTTAATGCACTCCCAATTAGTGCATATCATGTGTGCTTACATTTGGTTGTCTGGAACTAATAATTTTTCCATGCCTAAGTGCAAGGAATACTGGAAAGTGGTACCCTAGATATGTGCCCAGGAAAAAGATAATTTGGATTTGGATGCTCATCCAACAGTTTGAGCTATATATATGGCAGAGAATGTGATAGAAATATTTTCCACAATCACAAGCATATCATCCAACAATTTATATTGGTCAGTTAAATAAGCCATATATTTTTAGATACTTACAAGTACTTTGAAGGCAATAATGTGTGTAATAGTGAGTGACAGGGATAGGAATCAGGCTAAATTAGATATGGTGATCTGACAAGCCTCTCTCTTTATATTTGGGGTGGGATGTGAGTGATGAGAAGAAACCAATCAGAAGATCAAGCGGGACAGAACACTGGAAAGAGAAAACAGAAAACAGAAAATCCCTGGGATAGAACAACCTTGATGAGCTTGCAAACAGAAAGAAGACCAGGTTGGAAGGAGTATAGAAAATGAGCAGAATCAGATAAATAAGAGACTTAAATGCCACGATAAGCATTGTGTTTTATTCTAAGTGAAATGGGAAGCCACTGAAGGATTTCAAGAAGAGTGATAAGATTTGATTTGTGTTTCGGTGTCATTTTGACTGCAGGGTAGAGAGTGTATTGTAGTTGTTCACTGTGAATGCAGGATACCTGCTAGGAGTTCGGAGAAAGGCTAGAGCAGCCAGGACAAGGTTAATGGAAGAGGAGGTTAAAAAAAGGGGGGCAAATTCAAGATATGTTCTAGAGATAGAACCTGTCCATGCATTAGATGTAAGCTTTTTTGAGCAAGGGAGGGGCAGGTTTTCTCTCTGTCACCTAGGCTGGATTAAGTGGTGCTATCACAGCTCACTGCGACCTCCACCTCCTGGGCTCAAGCTATCCTCCCAGCTCAGCCTCCTGAGTAGCTGGGATTACAGGTGTGTGCAACCATGCTTGGCCCAGATGTGGTCTTTGTTTGTTTGTTTTTACCTCTGGAGCAGTTTGGATTTTATTTTAGGATCTTGTCTCTAGATCTGGCATCCACTGAGCCACACATCAGTCTTCAGTTGGTCCACTTATATTTAGGGAAGAAATGAGTGAAAGGGGGCTCAGTCCAGTTGAAGCGGAGGCCAGATGAGAAAGGCTCAGCAGTGGGCCTTCTTCCCCAGTGAATGGACTGTTGGAGTGAGGGAGCAGTGGCTGCTCAAATGATCTGCCTTTTAGACCCATGTTATTTCAATATGGTCAGCACTAACCATGGTGGGTATTGAGCACTTGAAAGAGGGCTAATCTGAATTGTGATAAGCTACAGTATAAAGTATACATAAGATTTTGAAGACTTAGGAAAAATGTGTATAAAGTACCTCAATATTTTTATATTGATTATATTTTGATTTTTAGGTTAGTTTACATAAAATATGTTAAAATTGGCATCACCATTTAAAAATATCTTTAGACTTTTTAAGAAAATAATTTACATTTACAGAAAAACTGAATATAGAGTGCAGTTTCTATATTACACCCCTCCACACACACTTAGTTTCCCCAGTCGTCAAGATCTTGTATGCATGTGGTATATGTATGAAAGCTGATGAATCAATATGATACATCATTGTTAACTGAAGATTTACACTAAGATTTAATTCTGTGTGTTGCTATAGATGTGGGTATTAACTAAGGTTTTGAGTTGATTGAATGGACAGTAATCAGCTGCTTACTACATGGGGACGACTGAAACATGTATTGGAATATGTAAGAATCAAACATTGTGTCTGAGATAATTATCAAACAATAATGTGGAGATACAGATAATTGGAAATGTCTGCACTCAGGGCTAGACATATGAATTCGAGACTCATCAGTGGAGGAATGAGGTTACATTTCAACTTAAAATGTATCAAAGAGTAAAGGAGAAATTAAAAAATGGAGAGAATGAACACAACTTTCCCATGAAGGAGAGTGAAAAATGAAGCAGTAGCTGAATGAGTCTGTGGGGATAGAGTAATGGGTTTTGTTTGCTTCCTTCTTAAGATGAGATTTATGAGAACTGATATGTAAATTGATGGGGAGACTTCTGCCAAAAGTCTAAATTTGTTAATGTTAAAGAAAGAAAAGGTGACTGTTAACTGAAAGTGCATGGAAAGTGAGAGTGATGGGGCCTGAGCACCAGGGGAGGATGTGCCTTTGATTGGACCTGGGACATGTGTTGCATCAGGAGGGCTGGGAGAATATGCGTGTGGATGCAGGTAGGTGGTGGAGTTTGTGGTGGAATGACGAGGAAGTTTTTGTATTTTGCCTTTTCTCAGTGGGAACATATGAAGCAAGCTGAAGTGATGGAGGAAGGAAGGAATTAGATATGTGAGGGGTAAGGATAAGTCGGGAAACAATCAAATATCACCTACAAGGGAGGGGGAGGTGGACCCAGGGAGAGAGTGTAATAGGATTGCAGAGCCATACTGATTATCCGTGTGAAATCTGAGAGTAGGAATTTAAAGTAAGACTGGACAGCAGGGACAAGGTAAAGCAAGTGAGGCACCTAGCATGCAGAATTCAGGGAGACAGACCCACTCTCAGAGTCATGCTCAAGGCATCTCATTTGCTTCAGCCTAGTCCTGGTTTTGTCAGACAGTAAAATTTTGTCATTTTATTAAACAATGTTCAGCTGTTTGGGTGTAGGCAAAGAAGTCATGATTGTGATTTTGATAGAGCAATACATTGGACAGAGAAGCACAAGAGAATAGTGGCTATTCCCTAGGAAGATCATGAAACATATCTAGGAATAGGAGAGAAGAGTCACTATCATGTGAGCAAGGCAGAGTGGCAAAACAGAGTGATTAATGAATTGGTAAGTGTAGGAAATCATAGAATCATTGCAGTGAGGATGGAAGGTGGTGTCCAAAGAGGAAAATTTTAGAGATGGTATAGTTACTAGACAGGGCAACTCCAAGAGAGTGATTATGACAGTATGTGTCAAGATGCATAAATGATTTTTTAAATGGTAGTTGGAAATAAGTAAGTTTAACTCTGCAGCCAGGATGTTGAGTGATGAGTGAATGATACTACCACCAAAAAGATAACAGAAATATGGTTGGAGAAGAATACAGTAAGTTACGTACTAAAAGCTTCAAAGAATTGGGGTAAGAAATTGATACATGTAAGAGTAATCTGACTAATCCGTCTCTGACTAATCTGACTACTCTGTCTCCCCCGTGGGAATGCAGTGACATGATCTCAGCTCACTGCAACCTTCACCTCCTGGATTCAAGAAACTCTCTTGCTTCGGCCTCTTGAGCAGCTGAGATTACAGGTGCCCACCACCACACCCAGCTAATTTTTGTATTTTTAGTAGAGATGGGGTTTCACCGTGTTGGCCAAGCCGGTCTCGAACTCCTGACCTCAGGTGATCCACCCGCCTTGACCTCCAAAGTGCTGGGATTACAGGCGTGCCAGGCCAATATGATTTTAATTCAAATATGTGAATCTATTTACGTGTAATAAATACTTAGTAAAGTAAATTGGATAAGGAAAGAGAGCACATGAATAATTAAGTCGCTGTTGAAAATTGCTACTTCCTGTGGCATTTTGATGAATGACAAATCTCACATATTTACTCTTCATTTAAGGGTACTAAAAGTTACTAAATTAACTGATTTCATTCCTAGCTTTCTTATTTTTTTTTCCTGTTTGTCCAATAGTTCAGGCAATAATGAGCAGGATAATAAAGTTTGGTAGTAGGAGGGGAGCAGAAAAGTAATAAACTTGACAATAAAAAACAGAGAGGATTGCACTTATAAATAGACTTAGAATTTTTGCACATAAAGGTGAATGAATTATTTTTACATTGCATATTGCGTAAACAAAAAATGTAGACCAAGAGAGTGTAAGTGCAGACAAAGGAATGGAAGATGATGAGTGTTTGGGTTTGTTGCACATCTATTGTGTACCGGTCATATACGCTGTCATCTCATGCAACGCTTATAACAGTTTAGGAAGGTTGGTTTATTATGCCTGCTTGACAGATGAGAAAACAGGCTTAATGAGGGTAACTTACTTAGTTCACACAGGTAATTGATAGAGCCAGAAAGCGGAATCTAGTCCCAGAATCCCAAGGTGATACTCTTCCCCCGAACAATATTCAAAAGAGCCAGCATTAAAAACAAAAAAAATCTTCATTGAATGTATCATTTTTTCTACAAAACCATGTTAGAGTGCTTGAGCTGCCTACCAATAAAAATATATTTTTCTACACATTTCTTATTGAATGAAAATATTCAAGGAAATGTGTGACTGCTAAGGGTACTACCTGATGAGTAGAAATTACTTCACAGTTCCATGTTTTTTGTTTCCATTTCTGCACTAGTACATGTGGATGGAAAAGTTTGTTTGTTTTAAGACAGCATCTCACTCTGTCACCTGGAGTTGGAGTGCAGTGATGCAATTCTAGTTCACTGTAACTTCAAGCTCCTGGTCTCAAGCAATCCTTGCACCCTAGCCTCCTGAGTAATGAGGAGTACAGGTGCTTGCCACCATGCCTGGCTAATTTCTCTTTTGGTAGAGATGGGTGTCTCATTATGTTGCCCAGGCTGGTCTTGAACTCCTGGCCTCAAGAGATCCTCCTACCTCAGCCTCTCAAAATGCTGGGATTACTTATGTGAGCCCTCAAAACCAAAATTAATACACTTCAAAATTTACAAAATACCTAAAGTATACGATGGAGAGAAACAAAACAGGAAAATTTGAGCATAATTTATCATGCAAAGTATGTCTGAATATTGCTTAATCAAATGTATTCAAGTTATATTTCTTACCTGTGTTGATATTAAACCTTGATAAATTGATGACTGTATTAACAGACATTTGTCATTTGAAACTTTTTTTGTGGACAAAATGCCACTTAATTCTTTTTTGAGTGGCCGCTTTCAGTACAGTACAAAAGGTTATATTTTTAAAAGATAAAAAACGTGTAGGAATTACTAAACAGCTAATGAATTAGTTCCTTATGGATACTCTTTCCATCTAGACCAGACTTCCATGGCAGTCATTTGAAATGAGTCAATATGTAATGGAATCAGTTCTTCCTGAAAGAGGGTTGAGGTAATTCAACTGCAAGCCTAGTTTAAGACTAGAAATTGGATTAGGAAAACAAGATGCAAGGGTGATCAGTAATAAAAACCAGTTCAACTACTGGTTATTAACTCAGAATCCAGATATAGGGAAATTAAGAAATGCACCCAAGACACCACATCAGTAAGTGACATTTGAACCCAATGCTGTGTCCAGAACCCACACTTGTGTTTTTGAATATTACACCTCAATACAATGTCAAATTTAGTGTAACCTGATTTTAATAATGATATTCAAAGTAAGTTGGAAATTATTATTTTTTTGTGACAATGTAGCTCTCCAATGAGCTCTCGAGAGGCTTTCTTGACTTGGATATAGAAACAACTAGCACATTAAGAATTGCATATAACTCAGGTTGTATTCATGGTAATATGTTATACAAATGACATTATTTCATCTTGGTTACTGTTATTGTAAAAAAGATTGGGAACTGCTGTTATAGAAGAAAGGAGTCATTCAGTCAAGGAGGTGTCAACTTGGGATACTATAAGTAGAGAAAATTAAGTATCCCTTTATTCAGGAGATAAAATGCAATTAAAATATTTCAAAGTGATATATAAATGTCAAGAATTGATGATGTTAATGTGAAATTCATAACATATGTGTTTTTCCAGCCAGAAATATCTTCCTCATTTGAATTTCAATCATCTTTTGTCTAGCCATCACTTAGAGAGCTATCAGCATCCTTTCTATTACTGTGTGTTGGTGTGTACTGAAAGTAAATGTGAGCTGAATAATTTAATTTTCCCCATATACTGTTCTAAGTACTTGACAACAACTCCATAAGAAAAGTATCATTATTACTCCTATTTTATGGATGAAGAAACCAAGGATTTAAGAGGTTAACCTGCTCAACGTCACTAGGAGCTGAGAAAGTTTTTGGTCATGTTTGGCAAATGGGTTCCACTTGAATATATAAGGAGTAGCTAAGATAGCACTTCTTGATTGGAGAGCTCCTATTTTATTCCCTGAGTAATATACATATATTGGTGTATATATAAAGTCATTTCCATGTGAATTAATAATAATAGGAATAATGATTTACATGTTTATAGTCCTTTAAGGACTTCAAAATTTATTCATATTGTGAATTCTCTATGTGGTAAGTGAAGAAAAAGGGACACACACAAGTTGTGAATATAAATGGAGAATGGAATTAGCATGGACCTGGAACATCCAGTTCTGAGACTGTGCTCTTTCTTCCACGTGGTGCCATCTCTTGAAGCCTCAGCAGTTCCTGATGATAGCGGATATCTGTAGTCTCATCAGAAAACTCCCACCATGTTTAGATTTTAGAAATAATCAAGAAAACAGAATATTAGACGTCTGTCCATTAAATAGTGGAAAAGTATTCAAATTGTTGCTGTGTGACTGATTACATTTATTTACAGGTTACTTTTTTTTTTTAATAAAGTCGTCGATTTGTTTGATAAGTTAAATATTTTGGAATTCTGTGATGGCTGGTAGTTAAGCAACTCTACAAATAGGATAAGAAACTCATTATAAGATGAGAGTATGTACAGTTGACATATATAGCTATTAGTAATGTATACTTTTTGAGAATAGAGTATGAGACAGAGATAAGAAGGGGAAACTCTTTAGCACAGTATAGAAATTAAATTCAATATCCTGTGAGAAGAGATTCAGAGAAGGGGCCTGCAGAGAGAAGATACCCAGAAAAGGAATTGGTGTCATGTGAGTTTTCAAGATAGGAAAAAATAATAATAAAAAAAAATGAAGAGAGGTCTAAAAGCTGTTGGAGAAAAGGAAAGTCTATATAGACAGTAAAGCTAGATGGAACAAGACATTGGGATGGTGATCCATTTCTACTCCTCCCCTGTAATTGCGTAAAAGTTAAAAAAGAGGGAAAGTAAAAGTGAGCAGAAACTATTAAGAGAAAAGATGAAAACTTCTGAGAAGAGAAGAATGGGGTTTAGAAAAGACTGCAGTACTTGCATCCTGCTGCTCTGCCACTGTTAGATGTGTCACTGTGAAGGGGAGAACATTTAAGATCTGAACAGAGTTGGGACTTACTGTAGATCACTGCCTCACCCATTGAGAGGTTCCCAACAGTAGACGACATTTATATATTCTTGGGTAGAGGTAGCAGAGGCACAGGAACTGCAAAGGGCAACTGCTTCAGAGAGTTTGGAAAAAGTAAAACCCTCAGAATTCTGGCCGTAACATTCTCCTCCCATATTTCAAATTGCTGTTTGTACTTTGTATTGTGAAATAGCTGTCATGCTTCACAACATTTACATTTTTCTCTATTAACTACCATTCTATGTAGCCAGTATTGAATACTCAGCCTATCAACTTTTATTTATTTAGTTGTTATGTACATTGCTTAACTTGGCTACTCATCATTTACTTTCTAATGTGTACAATAAAGCACATCTTATTCATGTATGTAAGTCTGGGGCTTTTTTTTCATGTAAAAGATATTATGCTATCAAGAATGACCTTGTATGGATTGCAATCTTTGTATCACTTACACAATATATTTTTATGTACCATTTCTTCTAAGAGAAAAATAAGCCCAGTGGGCTATCTTACTAAAACTTTATTAACATTGTTTTCTAAATCTTTATAGGCAGTGCTGGCACACCCGTCACTTTTAATGAAAATGGAGATGCTCCTGGACGTTATGATATCTTCCAGTATCAAATAACCAACAAAAGCACAGAGTACAAAGTCATTGGCCACTGGACCAATCAGCTTCATCTAAAAGCAAGTATCGTTATAAACATATATTAATGTATATAGCTCTCCAGGAGGGATGCTTTATTTTCAAGTATGTAACTTTTACTAGAATAGATGTTCCCCATAAATTAACTTTAAAAAAATGTATGACTTGATTCTCCCTTCAACTTTAAAATGTTATGGACATTCTTAAGCCTCTGTAGAGAAATCTCCTGATATCTGTAAGATTTAATGAACTGATTTTTTTTCTGCAATTGACTGTACACTTAGAGAAATTTTCCACTTTTCTGAAAGAGTAATTTATTGTAATCTTTGTACATTTTTTGCTATGTCTGTGTGTTGGAGGTAGGGTGGAATTGGCTGAATATGCCTTCGTTTATAAATTTGGGCTTAAAAAAAGGGCACATCACCTTCGCCATATCACAAGGTGAGACCTTCTGGCTATAACTGATTGATGGAAGTGAATCATTCTCTGTGTTTATAGTGCCTCTTTCAATTGCAATGCCAGGGAAGGTTGATGTATCCTAGAGTGATGTTCAGATTATTTAACAGCCTTTGGAGCTACCTGCTGTTGTTGCCTACTGCAGGCACTCTTTAGGTCCAAGGTCCATTAGTTCTGCAGTTTCCACAAGTGGCCATGTGAGGGCGACTTGGAGAGCCCAGCTGGAAGCAGGCTCCAAAGGGCTAGGGTTGGTGCTCAAAAGCACCAGGATATTTACCTGCCAGGTGCCACGCCATCACCGACGGCTCGGTTTCTTTCCGCTGGAATCTGGCAGGAACCCAGTGGGGATAGCACATGGGGATGGCAGTAGGGAGGAGGAACTTTATCAGGTGTGCCAGGCTGCTGGGCATTCCCTCAGAGGAGCTCTCTTAGGGCAAGGGTCTTTGGGGGATTTGGGGAGAGCTGCTAGGTACCATCAGTCAGGATTGCTAAGGGGCTCTGGAGAAGGAAACCAATTTTGAACTTGATGGATAAAGGAGGTCCAGGAAATCAGGGCACATGGCTGTGGATGCTGGGGTGGGGAGGGGGCAGGGAGAGCAGCATCTATTGACCACCAGGTAAAAACGTTTTTCACATTTCAACAGCTCTTGTCCCCAGTTAGTGCACAGTGGTGTTTTTTAGGTATAGAGAAGTATGGTGCACATTCTGTAGTCTCAGCTGAGGACGGAGTTTATTCATACAGCATCTCTTCCATGGAAACGTAGGACTAGTCACAGAAATTTGGTGGCTAGGAAATCACTGTGAGAACAGCAATGTTCTCTAGACAGTAAGCTCCTTTTAAAATGCTTCAAATAAACTGGGAAAGTATTCTTCTTCTCTTCTATTATTTTAATGTGTAATTCACTCTTTCTTCTAACAAAAACCATTTCCTCTTCTTGATCCCCAGAGTTACCATAATACTGTGAGTGTGTTTTAACCTACTCAGAAGACATCAGTTTGATAGTTTTAATCAGTTTTTTGTTTTGTATGTCCAAATATGTCCCCTGAAGTGATATGACTATGCAACACCAGTCACCCAAGTTTTCAAAAAAGTAGACGATGAGAAATTACAAAACTATACAGTTGATGATTTATTTTCTTCCTGATAATTATGCCAGCTATGCACTTCATGCACAGGCAGCTTATGTTTACAACTATTGTAGTGATACATAAGACCACCTATCAATAATTTACTACTTGTAGGGGCTTCATGAAATCTTATCCATTGTTCTGTGATCCAAATTGACATTTATTGAAACATAACTTTGATAATGCCACAGGTTATTGATAATCAATAGCTTTTTGACAAAAGCCCTTTTGAAAGAGGACCTATGGGAAATGAAATAAGACAGTAATGATTTGACAAGGGCCAAGATAGGAAAGCTACTTTTTATCTGACTTTCATTAATGTCAGACTGCCTATTATTAGGGATTTACGTAACAAAATTCAGTGTTTGAGAAACATGTACACTAACATACAATACCAAGACACTTGACATAATTTTACACACAAATACGCATATATACACATCTCTCCATATACACATAATGTAGTCATAAAACTTCCTATTGAATCTCAAGCTGCTCTTTTATGTACAGTTAACAGTGCATGAAAGTTTTATGTTTATGACTGTTATCGTTCATAAAATGTATCAAAACAATTTGTGAGAATTATTTCTCATGCATGATTATGATCATTTATAACTAGATAGCATTGCTGGTTTTACTGAAACAGGGGAAATGCAGCTCTTAGAAGAAAAAACAATAAATTGGACTGTGGGGAGAGGTTATAAATTAAGAATTGAATTCTGAGGATTATCAGGACAAACCAAATGATTTTTCTCCTTAGGAGTTGGATTGGTCACCTGCTTGAAGGTGGAGTAGTAGAGTGCTAGGCAAGCTACCGATGTATTAATGTTCTGCTTAGATCTTAGGCAAAGCACTAAATAAATTATTTGCCTCAGTTTTATCATGTCTAAAGTTAAAACAGTAGGACCCAACTTATGTGGTTGTAATAAGCATTAAATGAAATAATACAATAAATCACTTTGTGCAGTGTTTGGTACATCTGAGATCTATAAATGTTACTTATGATTAATCCAGTATCTCAATATTCTACCTGGTCAGTTGGAGACCTGATAGATAATGAGTGTACTGGGTAAAGTGAAGTTCCCATTAGAAGAGGCACTTGAGTTTGTGTGAGAAAGTTCAGAGAGAATCTCTGTATTTAAAATGCTGACTGTTTGTCCCCACAGCCAGTCCTTTCTGCTTGTCTTTGATAGTGGCCTTAATACTTGAAAAATCCCTCTACACTCAAAAAGTAAACTTTATATAAGATAAATTTATTTTCCTATGGTACCATGTGGATAAATATCATTACCTAGGCAGTTATTTTTTGAATGGATTTGATAAATTCAGTCTGCGCTCATACTCAGTGACAGGTGTTGAGACTAGAGTGAATATGTGAACCCTGCTCTCAGAGCACTCACAGATTAGAAGGGGAGACAAACACTTGGACCCACCATTCTAGCACAATGAAGCAGGTGCACTGATGAAGGTATATGTATGGTTTTGCAATGGCAGCCTAGAGAGAGGTTCCTAATCTGTCCAGACCTCTGGTGAGAGTTGTCACTGTGGACAAAGGAGGATACTAAGAGGAAGATTTACTCTTCTCCATATACTCTATCTCTTCTTGTTCCATTAAACCAGATTTATGATAGCTTTCACATTCTCAATGGTAAGCATTTATCAGTCAGTTATTGGATTCAACTCTGCTTGTTTTCAAAGAGCCAGTTTTTCTGGCTGAATTCAATAGTATAAATTTGTACAAGAGAGTAAATGGTTAGTCATATTTGAGTGCAGTAAATTTGCCTTGAGTATATCTTAGTGAATTGAATGAATTGTTTAAATAAGTAGATTGTTCTTTTTCTTTTTCCTGGAAAATACATTAGGCGTTTTCATTTCCTCAAAAGCATTGTCTTTATTGTTCCAAACATTATTATTTCTTTTTTTTTATGAAACTAACATATGTTCTTAATTTAGCAATTACAATCAATTAGCATAATTTGTTTAATTTTTCTACTCAATAATCTCAGCCCACACATGAGGGGTGTATTGTCTACCTGAGAGTGAGTTTGAACAATGGGTCTCTCTATTTTGTTAGGCAGAATCTCTCAAGAGGCAAGTGGTCCTTATTAGTGATTACAGAACATATTGTAACCTAGAGGTTCAGAGTAAACAGAAGAGCCTGAACCCTGAAAAGAACAGCCATATGCTGCTCTGTGTCCACAGGGAGAAGGTATGTTGGGGATTCTGTGTGGGCCAAAAATAACTCAGGGCTTTTTGTTTAATGCTTTTTCCAACCAGAGCTGCTTTTTCTTGATTACTATAGGAATGGAACATTTGTTTTTATTGGTTTCAATGTACATTTCTTTTTATAATCAAGGAAATAAGTTGAATCCCAATTACACTTAGTGGCAAAGTATAATTTGGAAAGATGATTCTTTTTTTTTTTTTTTTTTTTTTTTTTTTTTTTTTTTGAGACAGAGTTTCACTTCTGTTGCCCAGGCTGGAGTGCAATGGCACTATTTTGGCTCACCACAACCTCCACCTCCTGGGTTCAAGTGATTCTCCTGCCTCAGCCTCCCAAGTAGCTAGAATTACAGGCGGGTGCCACCACGTCCAGTTAATTTTGTATTTTTAGTAGAGTCGTGGTTTCTCCATATTAAACAAGCTAGTCTTGAACTCCAGACCTTAGGTGATCCACCTGCCTCGTCCTCCCAAAGTGCTGGGATTACAGGCAAGAGCCTCCATGCCTGGCCTGGAAAGGTGATTGAGGAGAACCTGATTTAATTTTAAACCTGATTTAATTTTTGGTGGACGATTCCATAGAAGAAATATTTTTGACAGGGCACTGAGTTTTGAGCCTCAGTATTCTCATCTAAGTGGGATAATAGCTATTATTATGAATAGTAAATGCATTGTAATATGGTGGTCAAGAGCAGTATCTCAAAGTCAAAAAGAATGTATTTGAATTCTGACCTTTCATTCATAAGCTGTGTCACCTTGGGCATGTTACTCAGACTCAGGTTCTTTATCTACACACTTCCTAGAGTTCTTGAAATCATCAAGGAAATTGTATATACAAAAATCCTAGAACACTGACTGTCACATATTAAGTATTGAATGAATATGATAATGATAACCTTTTTTGTTTTGACAGTACAACCAGCCTACCATAGAGGACCTATAATGGATATTTCAGCATAAAGTCAAATTGAAGCTGTATTTGCAGTCTTCTTTCTGTCTTTATTCGAATGTTTTGAGCAGGGAGTAGCTGTAAAGAGAGGTATATGCACCATGATATCTTGTCTGCCTACACAATAAGCCCAAAGTATTTGTTTCGATATTTTAAAAAGTAGGCTCTTTTAAAAACTACAGCTTGACCAAGCTTTCTAAGAGAATTTTGCTCCACTAAATTAATCTTTACCACATAGCTGTAGTATCTTATTTATTTTAATAGAATATATGTATTTTCCTATAGATGATCAGTTAAATACATACATGCTACATGTATGCATACTGGGGTTTCCTTGGCTTGCTTGGAATAAAAAAGGGAGAATTTATGAGTCTCCCCATTTGTTTCATGGATTTTTAAATTCTACATAAACATCAACAGTTTTCTAAATGCAAAAATTATTAATTTCATAGAGGAAGAGCTTTTATATAATGAAAAATATTAAAATGGTCATGAAATAACAATGGACTAAATCGAACCGAAACAGTGAAAAAAGACTTGACCTTTGTTTCCTTTGGCTGTTAGGAAACATGCAATTTTTCTTTGCCTCTGTTTCTCTGTTTGCAAAGTTGCCTACATGTGAAAATGCTCTTTCCTATGATTGTTAGTGCATATACATAAATACATACATGTATACATATACACATACACATGTATATACATGTTCACCCTATGAAATAAGCATTATGTGAAACATTCCTTTTCCTACATAGCATAAATTTGAGTCAATTCCCTGAGCCCTTTCTCTATATTCTGTTAGAACTTTAAATGCCACTCTAATTCTTAACTTTGTGCTTTGTTATGAAAATACTTTGTTCTGTTTTCTTTCCTTTCAACAAGATGACTAATTTTTAAAGCTGTGTATTTGTTTATTAGATGCTGATTTATTCTTTTCAAAAAGTCATTTTGGGGTCATTACTTATGTCTCTATTTATGAGATAAAAACATATAAGATAACAAAATGATTGGGTAAAGTCATATTACTCACACATGGAGCAAATGTTACAGTGATTAAATTTTAACTACATTCTTGCCAAGCCCAGAGCAAGTACTCAATAAGTGTTTATTTAATATGTCACAAATAATATGTTGATCTTTTCTACATATTGACTGAACACAGATGAATGATCCAATTATCCATTAGGAAGTGCACTCATGCACCCATTATTTATTCAGCGACTGTTCCCTGCTGGGCAGGATGACAATCTGGGAGGCGGGTATAAGTATAAGATATATAGTCATCTCTTTGTAGATATGGGGATTTGGTTTCAGGACCAACACATATATCAAAATCCATGGATGCTCATTTTCCCCAGTCAGCCTTGAAGAAGCCATGTATATGAAAAATCAGGCCTTCTTACATGCAGGTTTCACATCTGCCAATACTATATTTTCTGTCGGTGTTTAATTGGAAAAAAAACAATGTAGAAGTAAACCCATACAGCCAAAATCCATGTTGTCCAAGGGTCAACTGTATTTCCAGATATCAACAGATTTCTTATCCATTAAAGGCAACCATATACTCATAACTACAATAAATGCATAATTACACAGGTACAGATTAAATAATAAACTATTTGAATTCAATGGTTTGAATGTGAATTCAAGGAATCGATGGTCACCTTAGACTCTTGACATAGATTAAATTCAAACTAGACCTTAAATTCTTTTAATGGTCGGAAATATTTGGAAGAATATATAGGCCACTGAAAAAGCATCCGTTCATCCATCCACCATTCATCTATTCATGTATTCTGTTTGTAAAAGAGCGCCTCCAGTTTGCCAGTGCTGTGGTGCATGCTGAGATGGTTTAGAAGTGTCTCAGATTCAGTTCATTGTGTCATCCATGAAGTCACAGGACTATGGAGGTTCAGCATCCAAGGATATGCTTCTTCCATGAGCCCATACTAATGGATCCAGCTGTGTTCCTTTATTGTTTTCAGCTTTAAACACACAGTCTTTATTAGCAAAGTATGATCAGCATTCACAAGGAAACATTCTCTATTTGTCTAGAGGCTGGGGGACTAGAGAATGTTTTGGTATATCTGGTTTAAAATGTTTCAGTATAAATAGAACAGGAAGACCCTAGTAATTAGATGTCCTGACAGGTGAAGCCTGACCCTTACCTTCCATTCTCAGAGCAGAAACATAATTGGAGACAAGGAACTTGTTCTACTCGGCTTTATGTCTTTAATGATTAGTATAACAGGGGACTTACTAAACGTTCAGGAATAAATTAATATACTAAAAATTTAAAACACCATTATCTTTACGAGACCAGAAAGGTGAGCTTACCCTATGATACTGAGATAAGGTATAACCGAGGAGCACACTGTGGTAAGGGTAGAGCTAGGAGCCATTGTCAAGGTAATCAAGGAGGAACTCCAGAATGGAGAATCTTGTTAAAAGATCCTTGCAATCAGGCCAGATAGAAGCTCAGGGAAAGTCCAAAGTGATACGCAGGAGCAAGAGGACTGCATCTGTTCGACCCAGATAAAGTTCTGTGGGGCACGTTGTTACTATTACCACTGGCTTTTATTCTTGCCCATGCTATTTGCAGACCTTCGTATACTGTAGATGGCCTTAGAGGTACTGAGTGACTTCTGATAACTGCCTTTAAGGAGTATTTGCCATTGAATGGGCAGATCTGTTCTGCTTACACAAGAACTTCATAATGCAAGTTGTAAGTACAATAATACAGATGAGGACTATTGTCTAGGTTTTCATAGAGAGATAGAAAAAGGCTCAGTTTCTTTTCGGGACTGAGTGTGATTCTGAGCTCCCAGAACAGAAGACAATCTGATCAGAGAACATTGTAGGGAATGAAAAAAGATAACCTAAATTCTTTTAAGACCTTAAATATATGAGAACATTTTAAGATATTTTTGAACTATAGTGAGTTTTTCAATAGAGAGTTGCTCACATTTAAGCTTCAGGAGAATGACTTTGGCAGCAAAGTGCAGACTGGCTGGAGAAGAGGTAGTTCCTTGAGCTAAGTCAAGGCCGTAATTAAGATTTTTTAAAAAAAGATTTTACTTAATTACCTGCTAGATTCTCTCTTGATCTTTTATCTACTATGTTCCAGGCTTGCTTCATAAAATATTTTGAAAGGCCTTACTAAGTCACATTTGTCCTAGTAGGACAAATAAATAAGTGAGCACATTAGGAAGAAGGGATAGAGTCGGTGTATTTTAGTTCATACTCAACTTACATTTTCCTAATAATAACAAATAGATTCATCTAGGCTGTTCAGTAGAGTAGGTGAAATAATCTTGTTACAATTTTAAGAATATACAAAATGATACCATACCAAATCCGATTTAATCTGATTAGGATTTGAGAAACTGAATTCAGTTATTTAGATCCAGTTGGAGGCAAGTTTCCAGGATAATCTACTAGTTTTCCTGGTGACTAACTGTTAGGGAGAAATAGGGTATTGAAAACCTATCATTATGAAACAAATAGGGAAAAAAAACCACAAGAGCTTAATTAATTATTTAAATAACAACTGAAAATAACAGAAATAGAAAAGAAACAAAAAAAGTCTTCACATATGACTGAGTACATGTGATATTTGTGAATAGAATGGTGGTTAGCAGAAGCAGAGAAAAGTAGGGAGAGGGGAATTAAGAAGGGTGGGTAGTGGGTACAAAAATATAGTCAGATACAAGGAAGGAATTTAAGGTGTTCAACAGCACAATAGGATGATGATAGTTAACAATGGTTTATTGCATATTTCAAAATAGCTGAAAGAAAAGATTCAGAATGTTCCCAACACAAAGAAATGAAAAATATTTGCAGTGAAGGAGATCCTAAATCCCTTGATTTTACCATTATACATTGTATGCATGTATCAAAATGTCATATGTACCCCACAGATATGTACAACTATTATGTATCCATAAAAATTTAAAATTTCACAGATAGAGGTTTAATTAGAAAAGGAAAGTCAAAGAAAGAGATACTACTTAAAGACATAAGATATGTGTTTTTATACCAGCACCAAAGATGGATAAAAGAAGCTAGTGACTCTAGACATTTATAGGGATAAAAAGTAATAAAAATGAAAATAAATGGTATTTTAATCCTTATTTTAACCTTGGGAGGAGTAAAATAAGTACAATTTTAACATAACAAGTAGGATAAGTAAGGTTAAAATAAGGTTATAAACATAAAATGAAGCTCTGGAATAGAGGAATAAGTGGTAAAAAGTCATTCTATTATGTAGATTTACTAAAATACATGTGAATCTTGTATCCTAGAGGACTTTTAAAAGCTCAGTGGGTTTCATCAGTGTTATGTGAAATCTAAAACATATAAGAGGATTACAACTAAGAACTGAACAGTATTGTATATGAATTAAAATATGTAGCCTCCCACTGTAGATAGTCCAGTAATTTATAAGATCAGGACAGGAAAAAAAAGAATAACTAATGTTTACTGACTGAATCAAAAATTTCTCATGACATCTTTCCTCAAAGCTTTCAATAATTAATTAAGGAGGAGAGCCAAAAGCTGAGGTCCTCCCGAACTCCCTATACCATGTCAATATGATTTTGGATGCCATATTTTCAACTGAAGTTGAAGAAATATGCAATTATATATAAACTCAGGTTTGAGATGTAAAATAATGTTCTCTCTTTAGATTCATAATTAAATGATAAAATATACAACAAGGACAAAGACATGTACTAAATTTTACCGGTATTTTGATTGCTTTCATTTGTTATAAAATCAGTTTTATTGACATTATTATGAGATAATTGCAGATTCATTTGTAGTTGTAGGAAATAAGTGAGACTGCATGTCCCTTTTATGTAGTTTCTTCCAGTGATAACATTTTGCAAAATTACTGTACAGTATCACAACTAGGATATTGATATTTATATAATCTACCATTCTTATTCCTATCTCCCTAGTTTTACTTGTATTCCTCTGTGTGCGTGAGTACATACGCTTATGTTATATATTTAGCTTGCTACTTTGTTAACCATTTATGTCTGTGTATGTGCCACCACAGAAAACATACAGAACATTTCTATTATCACAAGGATTACTTATGTTGTCTTTTTATAGCCATATTGATTCTTCCATTTGCCTCTCTCCCCATGCCTGATAACCACTAGTATGTTCTCTATTTACATAATTTTGTCATTTATAGAATGTTATACAATGCTGTCAATATCTAGGCAAAGGATATGAAAAGGCATTTTTCAAAAGAAGACCAACGTGTAGCCAGCAAGTACATGAAAAAATGCTCAACTTTACTAATCATTAGATAAATGCAAATCAAAATTGCAATCAGATGCCATCTCACGCTAGTCAGAATGGCTATTTAAAAAGTCAAAAAGTTACAGGTGCTGGTGAGGTTGTGGAGAAAAAGGGAATGTTTATACACTGCTGGTGGGAATGTAAAGTAGTTCAGCCATTGTGGAAATCAGTTTGGAGATTTCTCAAAGAACTTAAACGGAATTGCCATTCATTCCAGCAATCCCATTACTGGGGTATATACCCAAAGGAATAGAAATAGGTTTTTTATTTGTTTGGTTTTTGTTTTAGGGAATTTTTTTTTGAGACAGAGTTTTGCCCTGTTTCCCAGTCTGCAAAACAGCGGTGCTATCTCCGTTCACTGCAACCTCTGCCTCCTGGGTTCAAGCGATTCTTGTGGCTTAAGAGATAAGTAGCTGGTGCCACCATACCCAATTAATTTTTGTAATTTTAGTAAAGACATGGTTTTGCCATATTGTCCAGGCTGTTCTCAAACTCATAAGCTGAAGTGATCTGGCTGCCTCAGCTTCCCAGTGTTAGGAATACAGACATGAGCCACTGCAACCAGCCAGAATATAAATCCTTCTATTATAAAGACACACCCATGTGTATGTTAATTGTGGCACTGTTCGTAACAGGAAAGACTCAAAATCATCTTAAATGCCCATAAACAGTAGAATATATAAGGAAAATGTGGTACATATACATCATGGAATACTACACAGCCATATAAAAGGAGATTATGTCCTTTCCAGCAACATGGGTACCCTATTAGGTACTATGCTTATTACATTGGTGTCAAAATAATCTGTACACCAAACCTCTATAACATACCCTTTACCTATATGACAAACCTGGGCTGGGCGCAGTGGTTCACACCTATAATCCTGGCACTTTGGGAGGGCCAGGCAGGCTGATTGCTTGATCCCAGGAGTTTGAGACCAGTCTGGGCAACATGGCAAAACCCCATCTCTCAAAAAAAAAAAAAAAAAATTAGCTGGGGTAGTGGCGTGGGCCTGTAGTCCCAGCTACTGGGGAGAGGTAGGTTGCAATGAGCCAAGATCATGCCACTCACTGCACTCCAACCTGGGAAACAGAGCTATACCCTCTGTTTGCCTCTGGACAAGAAAAGCAAAAAACAGATGAACAAAAATCCACAGACCAACCTGCACATGTACTCCTGAACCTGAAATAAAAGTAAAAATAAAATAATATAAAATTTATATCAATGCTGTGTAAACAATTCACACAGTATGTATGCCTTTTGATTTAGTTTTTTTAACTGAGCATATTTTTTAAAAATTTCATCCAAGTTGCTGCATTGTTTTTTTTTTTTTTTTTTTTGAGACGGAGTTTCACTCTTGTTACCCAGGCTGGAGTGCAATGGCGCGATCTCGGCTCACCGCAACCTCCACCTCCTGGGCTCAGGCAATTCTCCTGCCTCAGCCTCCTAAGTAGCTGGGATTACAGGCACACGCCACCACGCCCAGCTAGTTTTTTGTATTTTTAGTAGAGACGGGGTTTCATCATGTTGACCAGGATGGTCTCGATCTCTCGACCTCGTGATCCACCCGCCTCGGCCTCCCAAAGTGCTGGGATTACAGGCTTGAGCCACCACGCCCGGCCGCTGCATTGTTTTTTTATTGTTGAGTAGTACTCCAATGATGAATGTACCAAAGTTCATTTAACCACCCACCCTTTCAAGGACAACTATAAAATAGTTATGAAGAAACCTGCCATGAGTGTTTGTTGAAGTATTTAGAAAACAGCAGGGTAGAATGATGTCTTCTCTTAGAACCGAACTGTCATTTTTTAATAGACAGATAAAATTATATGTATTTGCCATGTACAAAATGATGTTTTGAAATATATATACATTGAGGAATGCTTAAATCTAGCTAATTAACATAGGCATTACCCACATAGTTATGATTTTTGTGATAAAAACATTTAATATCCATTATTCTAGCATTTTTCATGAATACAATATATTATTATCTATAGTCACCATGCTGTACAGTAGATCTATTGAACATATTCCTTCCATCTAACTGAAATTTTGTATCCTTTGCCCAATATTTTATGAATTCTGCCATCTTCCAACCATCCAAGCCCTTGTTAATCACCATTCTACTCTCTACTTCTTTCTAGATTCCATATTTGAGTGAGACAATATAGTATTTATCTTTCTTTGCCTGGTTTATTTTACTCAACATAGTGTCCTCTAGCTTCATCCATATTTTCACAGATAAAAGTATTTCATTCTTTTATGGATAAATAGTATTCCATTATGTATATACATCATATTTTCCTTATTCATCCACTGATGGGCATTTAGGTTGATTCTGTATCTTGGCTATCATAAATAATATGGCAATGAACATGGTGACACAGATATATCTTTAACATACTGAGTTCACTTCTGGATATATACTCAGGAGTGAGATAGCCAGATCATATAGTAGTTCTATTTTTAATTTTTAGGGAATCTTTATATTATTTTTCATAACAGCTGCACTAATTTACATTCTTGCCAACAGCTTGTAAAATTCTCTTTTTTTCCATATCCTCGTTAATACTTGCTATTTTTTGATAATAGCTATTCTATTATGTGGGAGGTGATACCTCATTGTGGTTTTAATTTGCATTTTCCTAATGATTAGTGATGTTGGGCATTTTTTCATATATTTATTGGCTATTTATATGTCTTTTTTTTAAAAAGTATCTATTCAGGTTCTTTGCCCAATTTTTATTCAGGATATTTGTTTTCTTGCTAATGAGCTGTTTGAGTATTATTTATTTGGGATATAACCTTTTGTCAGATGTATAGTTTACAAATATTTTCTCCCATTCTTTAGGCAGTCTCTTCACTCTTGTTGATTGTTTCCTTTACTGTGCAGGAGCTTTTTAGTTTCATATAATCTCTTCAATTATTTTTGCTTTCGTTGTCCATGCTTTTGAGGACACCTCTAAAAAGTCATTGCTTTGACCTATGTCGTGGAGATTTTCTCCTGTTTTCTTAGAGTAGTTTCATAGTTTTGGGTCTTATATTTAAGTATTTAATCCATTTTAAGTTAATTTTCATGATGTATAAAAGGACTTAAATTTATTCCGCTGCGTATGGATATTCAGTTTTCCCAGAACCATTTATTGAAAAGACTGTCATTTTCCAATTGTATTTTCCTGGTACCTTTGTTGAAAATCAGTTTGCTGCAAATGTATGGGTTTATTACAGGGTTCTCTATCCTGTTCCATTGGTGTATTTGTTTTAATGCCAATACTATGCTGTTGTAGTTACTATAGCTTTGTAGTATATTTTAGAATTAGGTAACATGATGTCTGCAGCTTTGTTCTTTTCACTTCAGATTGTATTGGGCATTCAAAGTCTGTTGTAGTTTCACACAAATTTTAAAATTGCTTTATCTAGTTCTGTGAAGAACAGGTCTTGCATTTTGATAGGGATTGCATTGAATGTGTAGATTGCTTTGTGTAATATGGACATTTTAACAATGTCAACTTTTTCAATCTGTGAACACAGGATGTCTTCATTTATTTTTAAATCCTCTCAATTTTTTATCAGTAATTCATAATTTTCAATGTATAGATCTCATAAGTCCTTGGTTAAATTTTTCACAAATATTTTGTTTTTTGTAGCTATGTAAAAGGGATTACTTTCTTGACTTTTTTTGAGATTGTTTGCTGATTTTTGTATGTTGATTTTATGTAATGTAACATTATTGAATTTGGATATTAGTTCTAATAGTTTTTTAGAGTTTGCTATACATAACAGCATGTCATCTACAAACGGGGACAATTTAACTTCTTCTTTTCTAATTTGGATGCATTGTCTTTCTTTCTCTTGCCTAATTTGTCTGACTCTGACCTCCAGTATGTACTGAATAGAAGTGGCAAGAGTGGGCACTCTTATCTTATTCTAGATCTTAGAGAAAATGCTTCCAACTTTTCCCTAGTGAGCATGCTGTTAGCTATGGGTTTGTCATATATGGCCTTTATTATGTTGATGTACATGCCTTTTATATCTAATTTGTTGAGATTTTTTTTATCATGAAAGTATGTTGCATGTTGTCAAATATTTTTATATGCATCTACTGAAATGATCATAGCTTCTCGGTTAATGTGATGTATCACATTTATTAATTTACATATGTTGAACCATCTTTGTGTTTCTAAAATGAATCCGACTTGATGATGGTGAATGATCTTTTTCATGTGCCTTTGAATTCTGTTTGCTCATATTTTGTTGAAGATGTTTTATATCTATGTTCATCAGGGATATTGGCTTGAGGTTTCTTTCTGTAGTGTGTTTATCTGGCTTTGGTCTCAGGGTGATGCTGATCTTGTAAAACAAGTTTGGAAGTATTCCCTCTTCAGTTTAAGAGTTTTAAATAATTGATATGAATTTTTCTGGAAGTATTTGATAGAATTCAGCAGTGCGGCCATCAGGTTCTGGGCTTTTCTATGATGGGAGACTTTTATTATTGATTCAATCTCCTTACTCATTATTGGTCTGTTTATGTATTTATTCATTATTGGTCTGCTAAGATTTTCTACTAATAGTCTTGTTAAGTTGTATACATCAAGGAATTTATCCATTTCTTCTGGGTTTTTCTCTCTGTTTGCATGTAATTGTTTATTGTAGTCTCATGATCTTTCATATTTCTGATGTATCAGTTGTAATGTCTCCTTTTTCATTTATGATTTTATTTATTTGTGTCTCTGAGTTTTGTCAAATTTGTTAATCTTTTCCAGAAAACAACCTTTAGTTTTGTTGATGTTTTCTATTGAGTTTCTAATATCTATTTTTTTTATTTCTGTGATGATCTTTTTTTATTTCCTTCCTTCTAATAACCTTGAGCTTAGTTTGTTCTTGTTTTTCTAGTTCCTTAATGTACAAAGTTAGGTTGTTTACTTGAGACTGTACTTTTTTGATGCAGGCATATATTGCTATGAACTTTCTTCCTGAAACTGTTTTTGTTGTATCCTACAGGTTTGGGTATGTTGTATGTTCATTTTTGTTTGACTGAAGAAAATTTTAAATTTATCTTTGAATGTTCTGTAAATATCTGTTAAGTCCATTTGTCCTAGGGTATGGTTTAAATCCATTGTTTCTTTGTTGACTTTCTGTCGTGATGGTATCAGTGGAGTATTGAAGTCCCCCATATTATTGTGTTGCTATCTATCTCATTTCTTGGGTCTAGTAGTAATTATTTTACAAATTTGGAAGCTCCAGTGTTAGGTGCATATATACTTACGATCGTGATACTTTTCTGTTGGACAAGCCCTCTTATCATTGTATTATGTCCCTCTTTTTCTTTTTTAACTGCTGTTGCTTTAAAGTTTGTTTTGTCTAATATAGGAATTGCTACTCCTGCTCTCTTTCAGTTTCCATTTACATAAAATATCATTTACCATGCCTTTACCTTAAATTTATGTGAGTCCTTGTGTGTTAGGTAAGTCTCTTGAAGGCATCAGATACTTAGTTGATGAATTCCTATCCATTCTGCCATTGTGTATCTTTTAAGTGGAGCATTAAGCCACTTAAATTCAATGTTAATATTGAGATGTGAGGTACTATTAATTGTGCTATTTGTTGACTAAATCCCTTTTTATTTAAATTTATTCTTTTGTTATTTTACAGATCCTGTAAGATTTCTTTGTTAAGGAGGTTCTGTTTTGATGTATTTCAAAGATTAGTTTCAATATTTAGTTCTGGCTTGGTAGTGCTGGCTGAGTAGTGGTGTATTCTCTCAGCATTTGTTTGTCTGAAAAATCTGTATCTTTCCTTCATTTATGGACCTTAGTTTCAGTAAATACAAAATTATTGGCTGATAATTGCTTTGTGTAAGGTGGCTGAAAATAGGGCCCCAATCTCCTCTAGTGTGTAGGGTTTCTGCTGAGAAATCTGCTGTTGATCTGATATTCTTTCCATTATAGGTTACCTGGTGGTTTTGCCTCACAGCTTTTAAGATTCTTTCCTTCATCTTAATTTTAGGTAACCTGACGACAATGTGCATAGGTGATGATCTTTTTGTGATGAATTTCCCAGGCATTCTTTGAGCTTCTTGTATTTGAATGTCTAGATTGCTAGCAAGACGAGGGCAGTTTTCCTCGACTATTCCCCCAAATATGTTTTCCAAACTTTTCGATTTTTCTTCTTCTTTAAGAATACCAATTATTCCTAAGTTTGGTCATTTAACATAATCCCAAACTTCTTGGAGGGTTTGTTCTTTTTTTTTTTTTTAATTCTTTTTTCTTTGTTATATTGGGTTATTTCAAAAACCTTGTCTTTGTGCTCTGCAGTTCTTTCTTCTGCTTGCTTAATTCTATTGCTGAGACTTGCCAGTGCATTTTGCATATCTGTAAGTGTGTCCTTGATTTCCAGAAGCTGTGAAATTTTTATTTATGCTATCTATTTTACTGAAGATTTTTCCCTTATATCTTATATCATTTTTTTATTTCATTAAATTGGACTTTACCTTTCTCTGCTGCCTCCTTAATTAGCTTAATAATTGACCTTCTGAATCTTTTTCTGGCATATCAGGAATTTCTTCATGGTTTGAATCCATTTCTGGTGAGCTAGTGTGATATTTGGAGCTAGGGTGCTAAACAACCTTGTTTGGTCATATTACCAAGAGATTTTCTGGTTCCCTTTTATTTGTGTGGGCTATGTCAGAGGCAAGATCTGGGACTCAAGTGCCGCTGTTCAAATTGTTTTGTCCCATGGGGTGCTCCCTTGATGTAGTAGTCTCTCCTTTTTCCTAAGCATGTGGCTTCCTGAGAGCCAAACTGTATTGATTGTTATTTCTCTTCTAGATGTAGTCAGCTGGCAGAGCTACTAGGTTCCAGGCTGCTACTGAGGGGTGTTTGCACAGCCCTAATCCTGTGATGTGAACCATGTTCTTGTCTCTTAGCCATGGATAGAAGCACCTGCTCCAGTGGAGGTGGCAGCGGGGGGTGAAATGTATTCTGTGAGTGTTCATAGTTGTATTATTGTTGTTTATTTACTAGTTTTGTGCTAGTTAGCCTCCTGCCAGGAGGTGGCACTTTTAAGAGAGCATGAGCTGTGGTAGTATAGGGAAGATCAGGCAGTAGGTGGAGCCCTAGAACTCCCAAGAAAATATGACCTTTGTCTTCAGCTACCAAGGTGGGCAGAGAAAGACTATCAAGTTGGGGCAGGGTTAGACATGTCTGCAGTCAGATTCTCCTCAGGCAGGGATTGCTGCAGCTGCTGTGGGGGATGGAGTTGTGGGTCCCCAGGTCAATGGAGTTATGTTCCCAGGAGGGTTATGGCTGCCTCTGCTGTGTCATGCAGGTTACCAGGGAAGTGAGGGACAGTCAGCAGTTAAAGGCCTCATCCAGCTCCCATGCAACCCAAAAGGCTCTTCTTACTCCCATTGTGCCTCCCCACAACAGCAATGAGTTTGTTTTCAGGCAGTGGGCAAGCAGGGATAAGAGCTTGTCCCAGGATGCCAGCCTCCCAGCTGAGAAAGCAAGCAGGGCTTTCAGATCTCATGTCTCCTCTCCTGCCTATGTCTGCACTCTGGATTCACTCCCTCCCTTTGAATTCAGTCCAAGAAACTGTGCACGTTTGGTTGGAATTGTTGTAAAGTTCAGCTTGAGGTTTTTTTCTCTCTGTGGTCTTTCCCAAGTTCCTCTGGCAATCCTCCCCAAGGACCCCTGTGAGACAGTCAGAAATGGCTTTTCTGGGGACCAAGAGAGCCACATATCTCTTCCCACTGCTTCCTCTAATTTTATATTTCACTCAGCTCTTTTTATATTTTATATTTTATATTTTATATTTCACTCAGCTGCTTTTCTAGCTGTGAGAGCCATTGGTATATATGCTTTTTTATATTCAGGTCATTTCATTAGATTCAAAAATCAGATATGACTTAGAGATTAAGCCATTACATGATCCTTGAGACTAATGACCTAACATTTTTGTGGTATTTTTCTGAAGGGAATCAGAGGACACTGCAGTTGTCATATTCAATATAAATCCCCTACTAAGCACATACTTTAAACTTAGTGACTGTGCTTTCAATTTTTTTAACTTAGGCAACTAATTATCCTGTTTCTAATGTTACTGTATTGAAGAATTGGCTGATTTTTATAAATGGTATCCATAAAATAAGTAACAGGGGTGTGATTTCATGTTGTTTAAGGCACAAATAAACTTAATGGACAGATCTAATGAAGATTGTGATGATACAAAATGCAAAATTAGAAGTTAGGAGATGTGTTTTTAACTCTCACTAATCCTCAGATGGGTTTGTGCTTTTTGCGTAATATGTAGTGCCTTAATTTTGATATTTATAGAATTAGGAGTTTGCTAGAGTTATTTACCAAAATTTCTTCTCAATATATTCGCTAATCATATATTTCAGATAATTGAAAATTAGGTTAGAGTGTATTTTTCTGCTTATCTATTTATTTATTTTATAGTTAAAAGGTACTCTGATAAGTTTATGGTCTCAATCATTTCTATAAATAAAAGTAATGCTACATTGACCACAGTGTTTAAGAATTCAGAGATATTCCTTATGTGATTATTAACACATTTTATTTTCAATTGGTTTATTTATTTTAAAGAAAGATTAGTGATATTGCCTGCAGAAACTAAAACTAACACGAGAGAGTAAAATAACCACTTATTTTGCTTACCATTGTTTTAATAAACAGGTAAAAATTATTAAAAATGACATATTAGTTTTTCTTTTGCTCTCACAGCAGCATGTTTTAAAAGATGCTTTTAAAAATAGGGCTCGGTACAGGGAAGGTAAATTTGTTCTTTTAGGTAGACTAAATTCAAGCAAGGCTAAGTGGAAATGACTAATGTGATTTGGGAGATGCTAATTGTTTGAAAAGCACTTTTTGATGAAGATCAAAGAAGAGCTAAGTTCTATGTTTGTAAAGTTAGGAGTTTTTAATGGTTTATAGAAGAGCAGGCCACAAATGAGCTATAAATGTAAGCTAGTCTTATTTTTCTTCCTATGAAAAGAAAATTAAATGATTTGGGAATTTCCACCGTGCACCTAAAATTTGGTTACATTCAGCTTGTAATATTGAGACAATCAGTCAACAAACATTTATAGGCATACCTCAGAGATATTACAGGTTCGTATCAGATATTCACATTAAAGTGAGTCACAAAAATTTTTTGGTTTCCCAGTGCACGTAAAAGTTATCTTGGCTGGACACAGTGGCTCATGCCTGTAATCCCAGTACTTTGGGAGGTTAAGTTGGGTGGATTACTTGAGGTCAGTTGTTCAAGACTAGCCTGGCCAACATGGTGAAACCCTGTCTCCACTAAAAATACAAAAATTAGTTGGGCATGATGGCATGTGCCTGTAATTCCAGCTACTCGGGAGGCTAAGGCAGGAGAATCGCTTGAACCCAGGAGGCGGAGGTTACAGTGAGCTCAGATTGCACCACTGCACTCCAGCCTGGATGATAGTGTAACTCTGTCTCAAAAAACAAAAAGAAGTTATCTTTAGAGTATACTGCAGTCTGTTAAGTGTGCAATGGTACTATATCTAAAACAAATACATATCTTAGTTTTAAAATAATAATTGTTAAAAAGTGCTAATGATCATCTGAGTCTTTAGTGAGTCATAATCTTTTTGTTGGCAGAGGATCTTGCCTCTGTGTTGATGGCTGCTAATAATTAGAGTGGTAGTTGCTGAAGGTGGGGGAGGCTGTGGCAATTTTAAAAAATAAGACAACATTGAGTTTGCCCTGTGAATTGACTCTCATGAAAGATTAATCTGCAGTATACGATACTGTTAGGTAACATTTTACCTACTGTAGAATTTATTTTGAAATTAGAATCAATCTCATACCCCATTGCTGCTTTATCAACTAAGTCTGTATAATATTCTAAATTGTTTGTTGTCATTTCAACAAGGTTCACCAAATCCTCAGCAGGAGTAGATTCTGTCTCAAGAAATCACTTTCTTTGCTCATTCATAAGAAATATTCCTCGTCTGTTCAAGTTTTATTATGAGATTGTAGCAATTCAGCCACATCTTTAGGCTTCAATTCTAATCTCGTTCTTTTGGTATTTCTAGCATATCTACAGTTACTTCCTTCACTGAAGACTTAAATACCTCAAAGTTATCCATGAGAGTTGGAATCAACTTCTTCCAAACTCTCGTTAATATTTTTATTTTGACCTCTTTGCATGAATCTTGAATGTTCTTAATGGCATGTAGAATGATGAATCCTTTCCAGGAAGTTTTCAATGTACTTTCTACAGATCAATCAGTGGAATCATTATGGCAGCTATAGCATTAAGAAATGTATTTCTTTTTCCTTTTTTGTGAGACGGAGTTTTGCTCCTGTCGCCCATGATGGGATTGCAACGGCACAATCTTGGCTTACTATAACCTCTGCCTCCCGGGTTGAAGCTATTCTTCTGCCTCAGCCTTCCTAGTAGCTGGGACTACGTACACGCACCACCACACTGGCTAATTTTTGTAGTTTTAGTAGAGATGAGGTTTTACCATGTTGGCCTGGCTGGTCTCAAACTCTCCTGACTTGGCCTCCCAAAGTGCTTGGACTACAGGCATGAGCCGCTGTGCCTGGCAAGAAATGCATTTCTTAAGTAATAAGACTTGAAATTCAAAAGTACCCCCTGATATATGGCCTACAGATTTGATGTTGTAGAAGCAGGCATGAAAACATTAATCTCCTTATATACCTCCACTAGAGCTCTGGGGTGACCAAATGCATTGCTAAAGACCAGTAATATTTTAAAGGAAATTTTTTTTTCTGAGCAGTGCATCCCAATGGTAGGCTTAAAATATTCAGTAAACCATGCTGTAAACAAAACTCCATTTATGGAACACAGGCAGATTAGATTTAGCATAATTCTTAAGGGCCCTAGGTTTTTCAGAATGTTCAATGAGCACTGGATTCAATTTGAAGTCACCTGATTCATAAGAGAGTAAGACTGTCTTTTGAAGATTTGAAGCCAGACATTGACTTCTCTCTAATAATGGAAGTCTTAGATGACCGTTTCTTCCAATAGAAGACTGTTTCTTCTACATTTAAAATGTATTGATTACTGTAGCCAACTTCATTGATTGTCTTATCTAGATTGCCTGGATAACTTGCTTTAGCTTCCATATCAGTACTTGCTGCATCACCTTGCACTTTTATAGAGATTGCTTTGTTCCCTAAATCTCATGGACAAACCTCTGCTATCTTCAAGCTTTTCTTATGGAGCTTGCTCACCTCTGTCAACTTTCACAGACTTAAAAGAGTTAGGGCCTTGCTTTGGATTAGGCTTTGGTTTGAGGGAATGTTGTGAATGGTCTGATCTTCTATCCAGACTGCTAAAACTTTCTCCATATCAGAAGTAAGGCTTTTCTAATTTCTTATTAGTTATGTGTTCCCTGGAGTAGAACTTTTTGTTTTCTTCAATAACTTTTCCTATGCATTTACAACTGGGTTAACTATTTGGTGGAAGAGGCCTAATTTTTTTTTTATCTGTCTCAGCTTTTAACATGCCTTTCTCACTAACGGTATCATTTCTAGCTTCTGATTTAAAGTTAGATGTATAACTATTTCTTTCACTTGAACAATTAGAGGCCATTGTGGTATTGGTAGTTGGCCTAATTTAAATGTTGTTGCCTCTCAGGGAATATCAAAGCCCAAAGAGAGGTACAGAGATGAGAGAACAGGAGGTTCACTGAGCAGTAAGAACACGCATTTATCAGTTATCTGTGTTGACTTGTATAGGTGTAATTCTGTCACACTCCAAAACAATTACAATAGTAACACCATACATCACTGACCACAGATCACCAAAGGAGATATAATAATAATGAAAATGCTTGAAATATAAAAATTACCAAAATGTGACACAGAGATGTGAAGTGGGCATATGCTGTTTGAAAAATGGTGCTGAGAGACTTGCTCGGCCTTCAGCTTGTAAAAAACATGCTATCAGCGAAGCACAATAAAACAAAGCACAGTAAAGTGAGGTGTACCTGTATTGCCCTTTTATTTGTGTGCAATAAGCGTTTTAAGTTTGAAGGTAGATGTATTAAACCTCAGGTATAGTGATCACGTCTCAATCCTGCCTTCATCACAGGCATGAGCTGATTCATTTCCTGAGACTCCTGAGAGTTCTTCCCCCTCTTTATCAGGTCTTCACATATTTGTATGTTAAACTTTCCTCCTGAGATGCAGTTTTGTATCTGCTACTAGCTGGATAAGCAATTACTGGGCATTCCATGAAAAATAGAACTTTCTCATATCCTTTAAGAGATTGTTAAGAAGTAATTGGCCTTGGAAAGTTAATACCATTCTGCTACCCTTTTGGGCATATCATCCCACAGGGCAGAATTTTATTCATTTTCTGAGGATTTGTGATGACTCTGAACATTAGTAGATGGTCTCTTTCACAATGTTTTTTAAATTTTTTTTTCTAAAACTTGAAAACCTAAGGCTGAAATAACTTTCAAGATGATAGCTGTGGTTCTTGTCCAAGTCAGCATTTTCTCAAAGCCTTCCTCAGAACACTGGTTCTGCAGGCTTTTAAATAGCTAGTGTATATGCATAAAAAGTCTTCTTGGTCAAATAAGTTTAGGGAATGTTAGGATAATTGTTTTCATTTTTTTTAGGACTTCTTGGAGACTTTAATATGCTAATGTACTTTATGACTGACGGAGAAGTGGGTATTGTGTATACATTTTAATAAATTATTTTAACTATGAATTCCTTTTTATTTGAAGAATATTTATTGGACTAATATTCCTTAAACCTACTTTGAGAAATGATGGCTTTCAGCTGAATTTTCCATTTAAGTTGAATTACATGTTTATTAACTTGTTTGATCTTTACTATAACCCTGTGAATTAGGTACTCTTAGCATGACCATTTTACAGAAGAGGAAACTATGATTAACAATAAGTTGCTTATTTAAGTTCATTCAGCTAGTGAAGATGTAGCTAAAATTCAGACGTATATATATGTCTGATTCCAATGTGCATGGTTTCAGGAATACTGATAAATGGAAATCAAGCAGAAGTTGATGACTGATTAGATATGGAGACCCGGAGAAGGTGGAGCTCATGATGACAATCTTAAGTAGGCAAGAATCCAGATAAAAGATTTTAGGGAAAAAGAGAAAGCCTCAAGAAAAAGATCACATTTAAACTAGATGGATCTAGAATGTTCTAGACAAAGGAGATGAAGATAGGGCATACCTGGGTAGAGAATGGATTGCAACAAAGCAAAAAGAGGAAGTCTTGGAGTTTCCATGAAAAACAGAGGGATTAAGAACAGAAATCATAGAAGCCCTATTTAAAAAGAAAATTTTGGAGTTTGGATTTCTACTTGGAACACGAATTTCATCCTCTAACTATTATGAGTCAGTACTCTAAGGAAATAACCTGATGCCAGCTGGACATTAGGAAGATTAACTGTATCAATGTTTATAAAAAGATGGTCCTCAGAGAAAATTATTTAACAGTGCTACTTGACCATTCAACTTATTAGTGAATAGACATGTGTTTAATTTATAACTTACGAAAAAGATAAAAAAAAATCATTTGTTTTAATGACAACTTTTTTTCATATGGGATAAGCAAGTTTTCTTTCTACCAAATATCCTGGTTTATTCTGTAGTATTTCCTTAATATTTATCTGATCTCGTTTTAAGGAATTTAGAGACCTTTTGAGGGAGATATAACATTTCAAAATTTACTTAGTAACCATTTCTATAACATTGATTAACAGAATATTAAATGGATATCATTTGAATTAATTAGTTTTTACTAATTCCTTAAATGCCACAATTTTGCATAAGTGAATGAGTTACTAGTGAACAAATTCAGAAGACACTGGGACTGAACTTTAGTTCAGCTGACAAATTATGGACCCCCCCCGGTACATTCTAGAAGAAAGGCAAGTAAAATATCTTTTCCTAGAATACTGTTTCCCTTCTGATTAAAACTGTATAAAACTAGTTGGCCAATGATGGCATGTTCTACCAGCAGCAGAGCAAAGCCTATTTGTAAGGTCTACTGCCTGCTATGGACTTATTCAGATGTCACTATTCCAGTATTGAGGCTGATTCCAACCATCATGCTACTGCACTGAAATCTTTTCTCATACGTGAATGGAAAATTCCTATTATATAGGAGTTCGTAGTTTATAGAACATTTTTAAAGATCAAACGATTATTTTATGTGAAAATACTTTGAAAACTTCAAAATGTTGTAGAATTATTGGTTATTATTTATGAGGGTCATAGTCATTTTGTATAAAGAATACCAGTCACCACAAAAAAATCACATAAAAAAAAACAAAAAACAAAATTCAGCTTTTTTTTCTCCTGTTAGAGAATTTCTGACATAATTTTAAGTATAAATTTCATCTGAATTTGATTTGCATACATTTAAACAGAACCAAACTTCTAATATTTTGTTTCTTCTAACTTTTGTGTCTTTTTCTTTTATTTCTTATGTTTAGTTGAGGAAGTAGAATCTTTTACCTTTACTTAGAAAAATACCATTTCATACCTACTTTATATAAGATAATGCCCATGAAAAAGTCTGGTACTATTACTGGCACACAGAGTAGGTTTTCAGTAAATGTGGATTAAGTCTGAAAAATTTCCTTGTAGGTTTGTTACTTGACCATTTCACCCTTGCTTCAAATGGATAAGACCAGGATGGGAAGAGAAAAATAGGTCTTTTTTAAGTTAACTTTTTTCTTTTTAAGTTTAATAATCGTCCAATAGTTAATATCTAACATAAAATACTACTAAAATTAGAGAACTGAATTAAAGACTAAAGTTAAAAATGGTGATTTTTATGAATTTGCCTTTATACAGCCTTTAAGTAGGCTTTAATGCATATCTTTAAAGCATAGAAAAGATAGCTGCTTTTTGTAACTGGGGCCCCTCATCCTTATAGAGTACAGCTCCTCAGCATGGCAGCCATCTGCTGCTGCTCCCTAGTGGCTGCCCCTAAACTGCCCAGACTCTAAATGTTGAGTGGAAGAAAAGAAAGGAACAGCTGTTCTGGAGCTTTGTGGCTGCCTCTGCCCTCCTCACCACCTGGCAAATGCACAACTCAGCTGATGGAGCCAGCAGACATACTAAGCGAAGCTGTATTCCTCTCCACGCCACTTGCTCATTCCTCACAGAAACTACCAATCTCCTTCCTGCCGTCTTTTAGCCTTTTCTTTTATTTCCATTCAGTCTTCAGGATGCTAAGTGGAAATGGGACAGGAAGACTGAACAACTGTACCAGAGAGGCCAAATTGTATCCTGTTTTCCATCTTACTATTTGTATTACTTTGACCAAAAAATTCTCTAAAAATCCTGCAAGTCAGAAATATATGTAAATACATCATTTCACGTACTTTCCAATCAACCCATTATGATGGGTATTGCTTTTTATATGTAACAGGAAAAATATGGATATGAGACTATTAAGAGTTTCTCACTTTAGTCTTCTCTTTAAAAAGAAACATCTTCGTTGCCCATAATCAGACTGATGAATGAGAGGGAGAATCAGGAATCGTTGAAATCAGTTTGATTGATTTACACTGAAAACATCAGAGAAGGAAATGAATAGATGTGGGAGATGAGCAGGAGGGAATAGAGAAAGGAGCATGTGCTGGGTTTGGTGGGAGATTTTGAGAGTTATGAAAGAAGAAAGAGTCTTTGGGGCAGCTGCAAAATGAGAAAGACACATATTAAAAGAGGCGGGGAGACAGAGAAAAAAAAATGAATGCTTGAGATTGAGAGGCCTTCCATGGAGAAAGCATGCTCAAGAGGGTACGAAAAGGCTTTGAAGAAATTGTACTGGGTTACATAGAGATTTATCTTCTGGCATTGCTGAGAAATTTCAATGAATATTTAAGTTGCTTTCAAATTAGTTTTAGATGTTTAGACATTATGCTATAGTTCCACGAGGCAGCTGAGTTTTCTGTGGTTACAGTACTGGAATGTAAGATGTCACTTCTACTTTTTTTTTTTTTTTTTTTTTTTTTTTTTTTTTTTTAGTAAATCATCACCTAGGACATACATTAGAGTAAAAATTCATCATGTTTTACACTTTTGAAATTTCACAGAAATTTGTCTTTGGTTGTTCCTGGAATATGATACCAAAGTTAAAGGGAAATTTTGTTACTACTCTGAGATTAAGAGTAGTGCTTTGGGGTGATAATCTACTATTTGGTATTGGATTACTATATGGATTACCTTTTAAAATTAGTGTTAAATGATTACACTAAATTGAAACTTCCTAGGAAGTTATTTAGGTAACTGCAGATTGGAAATTAACTTTTCAACTTTATCTCCCAAGACAGCAACTATGTTAAGAAACAAGAGACCATTCAGGATGGAGGAAGGAGGTCTGGCCCCCATGCCTAGATTGGGTGATAACTTAAATCTCTGCTCTCCCAACTGAGGTTTTATCCTATGGTTAGACTTAGAAACCACCAGTACTACTAGGAATTTAAGGAATTGATGGCCAACGTCAGAAAAATAGGACTCTGAGTTATGGATAAAGTTTCCTACTGAAACAAGACAGCTAAGATGAGCTTTGGAGGCCATCGGGTGGGTAGTGAAATGAATGATTGCAGAGTTTGGTTTTAAGATGCTTCCTGGAGTCAAAAGATTGCACAATCTGTGCTTTTGAAGGAGACAAGAAGACTACTTCACTGACCTAGAAAAGGCACAACAGAGTCAATGGGGGGTAGGGGTGGGCTGGAAGTGTAAGTCTGGTCTGTAATTAGACTTTGATAGTGAAGAGAGGAATATCCACCTTTGCAGTCAGACTGGAGGCAATTCATACCTGGGCCTGTGAGCTCGGGATCCTTATTGACATTTTGAGGAATAGAAAATAAAAATATCAAAAAAGTGGGAAAAGAGAAAAAGAGATGAGAGTCAGTCAGTCTGAGCTCGTAGACAATTTCTGTAGAAGTTTAAAAGAAGAAAGAGACTTGAGGATAGTTGCAAGTATTAGAGATATTAAACATTGTGGGCCAGGAGCAGTGGTTTATGCCTCTAATCCTGGCATTTTGGGAGGCCGAGGTGGGTGAATCACTTCACCTCAGGAGTTTGAGATCAGACTGGGCAACATGGTGAAACCCTGTCTCTACAAAAAATAGAAAAATTAGCTGGGCATGGTGGCTTGTGCATGTAGTTCCAGTTGGAGGACTGAGGTTGGAGGATCACTTGAGGCCAAGAAGTAGAGCTTGCAGTGAATGGAGATCACATTGCTGCATTCCAACCTGGGTGGCAGAGTAAGATCCTGTCTCAACAAACAAAACAAAAACCCCAACTCAAAACAAAACAATACAAAAAGACGGGAAAAATGACTTTTTGTTTGCTCTGTGCTATAAATTGAGTCTTCTTTTGCCATTTGTGAGTGACATCAATATATATTTAAATCACTTTTCAAAATGTTGGTGAGAATTTGATTTTCTTTTTGTGTGTGTGTGTTTCTTGAAATCTTCTCTTTCTTTTTTTTTTTTTTCCTTTTTTTAATTGCATTTTAGGTTTGGGGGTACATGTGAAGAACATGCAAGATTGTTGCATAGGTACACACATGGCAAATTTGATTTTCAAATATTACATAATACTGGGCCCAGTCTACATGGTGCATTGACTTTCCAAATGTTAAACATATTTACAGATGAGGAAAGCAAAGCTCAGAGAATAGAAAGGACTTACTCATGACTCTCCAGCTGTAGCAATTGACCAATAGTCAAGCTGTTTGCATGACACAGTGGCTGGTCCATCAGCTCCATCGTGTTTCTTGTTAGTACCCATTCTGGGAGAAGAGTGGATGAGAGCTAACAATTGGGTGATGAGAGAAATATATTTGGGTTTGAGACCAAAATTTCACTTGGAAATTAAGTTCATAAAATGAGAGAGACATAAATATAAGAAAAGAAAGCAAAACTTATAACAGTGCTTTAGAAAATAAATTTTGTAAGGGGTTGGCACCTCACAAATGTGAGAGTATCACAGGTTTACAATTTTAAAGGTGTATATAGGCAAGGATAATGTTTCTGAGTTCCAACTGACATCTGATTATTCAATTTTGTTGGTCTGGTTAAATTTTTTTTTCTTACCTTAAATTGGAAGATACAACTCACAGGTCAAGTAGCAGATTTTATTTCATTCTGTAGAGCAGTGTTCCCCAACCTTTTTGGCACCAGGAATGGTTTCATGGAAGACAGTTTTTCCACGGACTTGGGGCAAGGGAAGATGGTTTGGGGATGATTCAAGTGCATTACATTTATTGTGCACTTTATTTCTATTATTATTATTATTATTATACATTGCAATATATGATGAAATAATTATACAACTCACTATAATGTAGAATCGGAGGGAGCCCTGAGCTTCCCTGTAACTACAGGGTCCCATCTGGGGCAATAGGAGACAGTGACATATCATCAGGCATTAGATTCTCATAATGAGTATGCGTCCCAGATTCCTCGCACGCTCAGTTCACAATAGGGTTGACACTTTTACTAGAATCTAATGTCTCTGCTGATCTGATAGGCAGAACTCAGGCAGTAATGCTTGTGCTGCTCACCTCCTGCTATGCAGCCCTGTTCCTAACAGGCCACAAACCAGTACCAGTCCATGGCCTGGGGTTTGGGGACCCCTGTCCAAGAGCATCTGTTGTCTACCCTTACAGTATATGGTACCTCAAAGTTAACTGTAGGAAAAGGAATCACCAGAGAGCCCAAACCAATTCTGAGACAAAGCTTGGAATTCAACAGGGCTGACAGAAAACTGTGAGTCATGTTATACTGTCCTTGCCTAATAGAGTCAATATTCATCAGGGAACCTCTTCACAGGAAGTGCCAAGTCCACACCTTAACAGCCAGGTCAATCAATGGTACCAGACAGTAGATGTAGTCTCAGGGCCAGTCTGCAAAACAGTCTAAAAAAATTAAAAGGAGCCTGTTTCCTAAAAAAATAAATAAATAAATAAAAAAAAAATACACTGTACGCTGTATTTAGTTTAAAAGAAAAAGAATAAGAAAATGAGAAAGAAGACGTGGAACATTAGTTGCCTTGGGGGATTTCAGATCACAAAGCACTTAAAGACTTAACTTTATAGAAAAAAAGCAAGTGAAAAGAGTCGGAAAACACATCTGAAGATTCAGGTAGTAAGATTTCAAATATCAGTCCTGAAGATGTAACTTCATCACTGACCATATAGTAGGTGGGAAAATTCATAACTCCTGAGAGATGATACTTTTACAACTAGCATTGGAATGTGTTTATGATGAATACATGGTTTTCCAAATTCATCCCATTCTTTTCTGATATCCCTGTTAGTGTCTGTTTACAGACTTACTTGACCACTTGCCAAGCCTACATTCAGTCATGCTGGAACTCTCTAAAGTTATGTAAGAGCTGTAATATATTCCAGCCAAAATCAGTGGATTTGCTTATGTCCAGCATTGATGAGGATTTTAAAGTTCTGCCAGTAACTATAGTAATGGTTTTGATGTAACAGTTTATGTTTTAAACCAATCGCTATGGTTCAGTGTTGGAACATTGAACAAGTCTCATTGGCTGAACCCAGAAATGTGCATTTCTTCTTCAGGGTAGGTGGCAATGGTGGCAGTGTCATTTAAAATGGTGTTTTTAAGTTTTACTTCTTAATTTCTTTCAAAGTTTTTATTTTAAAAAATTACTTTAAATCAAAAGGAAAAATGTCTGATTTCACCTCTCCAGACCTTTAGACCTCCTTAGAGAGGCAACCTTTTTTAATTGTTTGTAATATGTTTGTCGATAACTGTAAATATTATACATCAAATTCTTAATCTATTAGGTTATTTACTGAGACTGTGATAAGAAAGGTAAGAATTTGAGGATGGGCAAGGTGGCTCATGCCTGTTATCCCAGCACTTTGGGAGGTGGATGGATCTCCTGAAGTCAGGTGTTTGAGACCAGCCTGAGCAACATGGTGAAACCCTGTCTCCACTAAAAATACAAAAATTGGCCATACACGGTGGCACACTCCCTGTAGTCTCAGCTACTTGAGAGAATAAGGAAGGAGAATCACTTGAATCTGGGAGGTAGACATTGCAGTGAGCCAAGATCATGCCACTGAATTCTAGACTGTGCGATAGAGTGAGACTCTGTCTCAAAAAAAAAAAAAAAAGAATTAAAAAATAAAGTGAAATAAAAATTTTAAAAGGTAAGGATTTGTTCACTTTCGCTATCTTTCATACCCTCTTTCCTCCCCCAAAACTTGCTTTATATATTGAGATTCTGATTTTTCTTCTAGTAAATTTTGTGACCCCAGAAAAGTATACTTAATCCTCTATTTTTGGTTACAGCTTTTTGACATCTATCTTGACTCCCTGTTTCATTTAAAAAATATTAATATATATATATACTTTGCTCTGCTGATTCTTCTTATGTATACAACCCATTTTTTTGTTTGTTTGTTTGTTTTGAGCTGCACTTTTACATTATCCCATTGTCAAGACTGGCATTCTATCCTGTAAGAATAATAAAATTTTCTTTTTCTTTGTTCGTGGGTTGACTCTAAAAGGAGAAAACAGACATTTACATTATTATGACTATGTAAACATTGTTTACGTTCTAAGACTCCATTTCCCAATTCAGAAGATCTGACACCATAAACCTGTTGCCATTTAAAGGAGGATGTTGCTGGCATCAAGGTCACCTGTTTTCTCTTCTCTTATATTCAACCTATTGCTTAAGGTTCTAATGCATTTTTACTTGTTTTATATTTAGATTTAAACAATTTTAATATTGTTTCCAATCATCAGTCTTTTAGTTTTTCTTGCACCATTTGTGATTATGCATTCTCTTTTTTTCTCTCCATTTCTCTGTCTTCATTATCTGTATGGGTCTTCCTTCAACCCTCTTAGGGATGTCCCTTTTATACCTCTGTGTCTCCCTGTTTCCAGCTTTGCTGGTTGGGTTTTTGCCACACAACTGCCCTCTTGTGAATTCCTTTCTTTTCCCTTCTGGGATGGAATATCATTTCACAGATTCCAAGGTTTCCTCCTTCTTAGTTTAATTCTGCATGTTTGGAGTGCATCCTAAAATAAATCCCCAGTGTAGGGTACAAGGGAAGGAAATGATCTCAGAAAATGTCTTACAAATAGCTTTATTCTGGCTTCCATTTAAATTGATAATTTTTTTTTGGATTTGGAAACAATAATAGAAAAATTTTCATTAGAACTTTAAAGGTATTACTTTTTTATTTTTGTATCTAGTATTGTCAATAAGAAATCAAATACCTTTGTAAGAAACTAGGGGTGACTTGGCATCCTCCAGCATTTCCTGTGCAGAGCAGCCAGTGGGTGCTGTCATGTGAACATTGATGTCTTTCAGCACTGGAACATTTCTTTGTATTATTTTATAGATACTATACCATAAAAACTCTTTCTCTGGTCTTTATTTTTTGGAATTCTATTAACTAAATATACACTGTGGGATGAACCTTGATCTTGCTAACACTGTCTCTTATATTTATCTTTTTGCTTTATGGATTCTACATGTTTTATTTTCTTCTCAGCCTTTTATTTCAGCAGTTATATGATTAATCTCTGATAGTAATGTTTTTTTTATCCTTTATGTTTGTATGTATGGCTGTATTTTCCTCTTTAATCTCTATATTACTTATAATTTTTAAAAGTTACTTTTCATTCTTTGGAATACTTCAGTTTCTTCCAAGACCAGAGAATTTCAGTTTATCTTCTGGCCTCTCCTGCTGTGTGGTGATACATGGTTTAAGACATTCCTGGGGCTGGCACAGTGGCTCACATCTGTAATCCCAAAACTTTGGGAGGCCAAGGCCGATGGATCACCTGAGGTCGGGAGTTTGAGACCAGCCTGACCAATGTGGAGAAATCCTGTCTCTACTGAAAATACAAAATTAGCCAGGCATGGTGGTGCATACCTGTAATCCCAGCTACTCGGGAGGCTGAGGCAGGAGAATCACTTGAACCCGGGTGGCAAAGGTTACAGTGAGCCGAGATCACACCATTGTACTCCAGCCTGGGCAACGGGGCAAGACTCTGTCTCCAAAAAAAAAAAAAAAAAAAAAAAAAAAGACATTCCTGGATAGCTGGAAATGTTTTCCTCTTCTACTATAAAAAGAAATGACTATTTTTGTCCTGGATTTCTGATCTGAAGGGGAGGTCACGTGAGGAACTCAGACTCTATGCAGATCAAAGGAGAGTGGGAAATACCTATTGGCAGGCAAAGAGGTTATTTGTTTTTATTACGGGAAAGGCCAGCATGCACACTAGAAATCTTACTATTTCCAGAATTTTGTTCATTTTCTTAAAGAAGAGCCCTCCGGTATCTTGCCCAGGGGTAAATACCAGTTGAGTGGGATTGTCTCCCATCTTTGTCCTTGGTTGATACATAGATCATCAATGGCACTGTAGTTAGACTCTATTTTCAGTAGAGTATTTAATCTCGTTTAAATCTCATAAAATCAAAATTACTTGTTATCTCTGTGTGCTGTATCTCCATGGGATTCCGTTTGGGAAAATAGATTGTAAGTGAAGCTGCCTTGCAGTATATTTCAGTTTGTGAAGTTTTGACTTATTTTTATCTATCAACCTATGGACTTCTTTACATTTCTGACATTAATTAAAAATTTCTTGTGTTAGTAATGATTTCCTTTCCATTTTGTATAATTACATGGTCTCTAATGACTTTGTTCTCTCTTGTATACTTAGACTTTTGCTGCAGAAGGGCTCTGGAATGATGAACAGCAAGTCATGAAACAGGTCCCATCCTAGGCCAGCTGTGTCAGTGTGGTTTGAAAGTAGCCTCATACAATGTTGCCTCATTTGTGAAGATGGTAGTTGCCTGTTGGTTATTCAGATAATTTGATTTAGAAAAAAAAAGTGACAAACATTACAGAAATGATATTTGAATGTAATCACATCTCATTCTGCTGACATTCTCAATGTATGTTCTGAAAAGCCAAAGTTTGGGAATTTCAACTTTTTGGGGTATTTGGGAATGAATATGTGAATCAGCTAAGAGAGAGTCTTCGATTGTGGTTTTGCTCCTCCTCATATCTGGTTTTCCTAAGCTGGAATAGCCAGGGAAGTGTCATGGTAATTCTTATGGAGAGGGGTAGTGGGGGGAATGTCAGATAATGCTCCTGAAATTTTTAATAGCTTTATAATTTAGTGTCAGTGGTATACAGGTAAGGGAAGATGTTTTTCAAGAGCTCTTCAACCTTCCAGTAAATGGGTTGTAGGAATAGTGCTAAATTATTCATTGTTAACAACTTATTAAAACTTCTTTAGAGACTTCTAGTCCTTGTTAGTGGGTGGATTGCTGCCTACAAGTACAGGAGATATTTTGAATTTCTGATTTCTAGTTTATTTTATATTCATACAATGAAGTAGGCTATTGCAGCTGGAGTGGCTTAAGGCTTTGAGCCCTAAAGTTATAATTTAAGATGTATCCTACCTGACAGATGTCTAGGACCCATATCCCACTTCATGCTCACTGATGCAAGGATTTTTCATCCAACACGATTCTATACTGTCTCCCAGTAGGGAAGTACAGGTGAACTGAAATTACATATGAAATTACTGAAGGCCGGAAAATATGAATATGTAATATAGAGAGTGGGCAGAGGGTGAAGTATTGATGGAAAATAAACAAGATGAGATGGAAGTAGCTAGGGAAAAGAAAAAGGCAATAGACAACAAAAGAAAATATAGAGTTAGTTTGGGAACCAAGGAAATCAGAAAATTTGATGTAATCTGGAGCCAGGAAAGAGTTACACTGAAAATCAGAATGTTCTGGTTATGAAATCTAAGTGGATAAACAATAGGCTCACAATTCAGGTGACTATGGAGAAAGAAAATTATATATTATGGGGATAAGTTGTTCTTCAAGCCATGTTGATAACTCTAAGCATTTTTAAGGACTGGAGTAAGAAGGATAATGTCTAAGAATTATATTGTTTAGATCTGAAAAACTGGCAGACCTAGGATTGACTTGGGTGCTTGTAATTTGCCTTTCTGTATTCAGTTTATAGTCCTAACAACTTGCAGCTGATAATAGATTTCCTTTCTACATGGATGAGACTGCATTTTTAGATAATTTATATTGTTGGCAGGATATGGGAGAAGACACACATTACCACACTTTGCTGGGGGAAACCACTTGGCCCCTTTTATTGTCACAGCAAAATTGATGAACAGATCCTACAGAAAGCTTCCACCCTGAGTTCTCCATGTGATTTCATTCCAACTTTAGTGACAATGTGCTAATACTTCTAGAGAAGTACTGGTGTGTCACTATTTTGAGGGGCAGCTCTGATGTGGACACAAAGTGTCCTTTTTTCCTGTGGTAGAATACAATTAAAAATAAAATTCACTTTCAGCACTTTTGTCTCCTTTTGAAGAAGTTCAGTATATCTTGGAAGAACAAAAATTTGGGTACATGGAGCCTGTCATGGTCATTAAATACCCAGGTTGGAAAGTATCTCTGTGCAAACAATAGTTAACATGGCACTTTTGCCAGATTCATTTTAAGGAACAAATTAGAAAAACATTTTTTGGCGGCTTCATTTTAAGGAACAAATTAAGGAAACATTGGCTTGTGACTATGTTATGTAAAATACAAAACAAAAGAAGAGTAAGAAACTACCCAGTCTTTAGATGGCCCACTGATTTGAGAGGAGAAACAAAATTTTCTTGTTAGATGGTTGTAGATCTTTTGTGTGTTCACTGGAGCAGCTAAACTTTGGGGCACAAATTGAAATAAAGCAATCTGAAGAAGCATAATTTGAAGAAGTGTAATACAGTGGAATTTTGAAAAGTCTTCAGCGTATGGGGCTGAATCATTGTTATTTAGTAGATAATTGGCAAAGGCATTGTTCTTCTCTGGTTTATTTATTCATGATTACGTATTTTGATTTGTTTTTTTCTTTTTGATAGTATCAACCTTGATAGTGATTTTATAGTTGCTCAGTATGTTTCATCTTGGCTAGATCTCAAATCCCTTTGAAATGATTTTAAACTTATTAAAGGGCTACAAACAGTTGTCACAATATTGAAGCCACTAGATAGGCTCTAGCAGAATCCTTTGTTTTAATTTTAAGATTATAAAAATCTTAGAATCATTCAATTTATTTTGTAATGATTAATATTTTTAAATTTTAGTGTGGTCATTTATAACTAAAATGAAGGAAAACAAATTTTTGTAATAATTTTCATCAGTTTAATGATCTACATATAAATTTAGGAATAATCATTTACTTCCAAGTTTGTCATTTTAAAAATCTTCTCAATTCCCAGTTATATGAAGTTTAATTAATAGTCTGCAGAGGTGTGTGAGAGAGAGAGAGAGAGAGAGAGAGAGAGAGAGAGAGAGAGAGAGAGAAAGAAACTCCGCAGTTTTCTTACAAAAATGTAAACCAGAAACCCAGATGTTTTGTATGCTAATCAGTAACGCTAACTAGCTTAGTTTTAAAGACTTACATCAGTTCTGAATTACATATGTTAATAGAGTTTTAAAATTAAAAAGTAATGATTTATGTGGAAATATTTTAGTTTTGGAATATATATTGTTCTGTTAGCATAACTCTGGATATATTTGAGATCTTGAATGTTTACTTTAAACAGAGTAATGAATTCATGTTGGAAAGGTCTAGTCAAGAGGAGGCACGTACGCACTTTTGAGGTTTCCTTTCTTCTTTGCCTCTTTACCTCTGTTGTGTTCTTCATTCCAATTTTGAGACCCTCACTAAAACTAATCTAAAACAGTTCTTTTTATAATTTTAATTAGTTTACCAAATAATTTTAATTTATCGAAGGTATAAACAGAACATCATTTGTTATTTTCTTGTCCTGTAGAAGAGTTGAATGAAGATTCCGTAGCTTTCTGATAACTTTTGGCTATTAAAATTAATTCACCATCATTTAGGACAGCAATCCTCATAGCCTACCTAAATCTTACCCATTACATCCTCCAGTGTAAACTAGAGCTATTATTTTGTCCCATCAAAGTATGAATGAGGGCTCTTGGGCAAGGATTATGGTGTGTCCAGGGTTGGTATTCTCTTTCTGGATATAACATCTTATTTTTGTCTTTCTTTAGCTGGTTGGGAGCAAGGAGAATTTATACATGAGACCAAATTCTTCTTACCTAACTGGAGGCTTATCAGTAGGGGTAACTATCTCTTTATCTTATTATGCAAGAGAGCTAACTTCTTTACCACTAAAAGTCTACACAGTTGAAAAAATTATTGTATCATAATTAAAAACACTCAACACGAAATCTACTCTCTTAACAAATTTTTAAGTGCACAATGCATTATTGTTGACTATAGCTACAATGTTGTCCAGTAGGTCTCTAGAGCTTGTTCATCTTGCTCAATTGAAACTTTACAAATATTAATAAATAATTTCTCATTTACTCCTGCCCCTGTTCCTGGTAACATCAATCCCACTCTCATTCTATGAATTTGATTATTATATAATTCCACTCATATAAGTGGTAACCACAATTTTAAACTTACTTCTATGAGACCAACTTCTTTAGATTTCACATATGAGTGAGATAATGCAGTATTTGTCTTTCTGTGACTGGCTTATTTCCTTTAGCTAATATCCTTAAGGTTTGTTCATGTTGTCACATATTGCAGAATTTCTTTCTTTTAAAAAAATAAAATAGTATTTCATGCTGTTTATACATCTCATTTTGTTTTCATCTGTCAATAAACATTTAGGTTGTTTCCACATCTTGACTATTTTGAACAATGCTGCAGTGAAGATAGGAATGCTTTTATCTCGCTTACCTCCTTGAGATCCTGATTTCAATTCTTTTGGATAAATACCCAGAAGGGAGACTGCTGGATTATAGGGTAGTTCTATTTTAACTTTTTGAGGAACCTCCATGCTGTATTTCATAGCCACGACACCATTCTTCATTTCCACCAACAGTGTGCAAGGGTTCCAGTTGCTCCGTATTCTTGCCAACATTGGTTGCTGTTTTTTTTTTTTCTTTATAATAGTCATTCTGACAGGTGTGAGGTGATACCTCATTGTGATTTTGACTTGCATTTTCCTGATGACTAGTCATGTTGAGCATTTGTTCTCATAGCTGTTGGCCATTTGTAGATCTTCTCTGGATAAATGTCTATTCAACTGTTCTGCCTATTTTTAAAATTGAGTTAGTTTTTCTGCTATTGAGTTGTAGAAGTTTCTTACCAATTTTGAAGACTAACTCATTCTCAGAAATATGGCTAGCAAGTATGTTTTCTGATTTCATAGATTGCCATTTTACTGCTTTCTTTGCTGTACTGAAGCTTTTTGGTTGATGTAGTGCCACTTGCTTATTTTTGTTTTCTTTACAGTGCTTTGGATGTCAAATTCATCAAATCATTGCCTAGATGAGTGTCATCAAGATTTTCTCCTATGTTTCTTTTCTAGCAATATTATAATTCCAGATCTTATATTTAGTTCTTTAATTCATTTTGATTTGATTTTTGTGTATAGCAGTAATAAAAGTGCCAGTTTTATTCTTTTGCATGTGGATATCTAGTTTTCCTAACACTATTTGTTGAAAAGACTGTCCTTTCCACATTGTTTATTTTTCGCATCCTCACTGAAGATGAGTTGACAAAATATTCACAGATTTATTTCTGGGGTCTCTATTCTGTTCTATTGGTTTATATGTCTGTATTTATACCAGTACCATATTGTTTTGATTTCTGTAGTTTTTTAATGTATTTTGAAATCAGAAAGGGAGATGCCTCTAGTTTTGTTCTTCTTGCTCAAAATTGCTTTGCTATTTGGGATCTTTTATAGTTTAATATAAATTTTAGGATTTATTTCTACTTTTTGTATCATTTAACTCTATTGAATTTGTCTGTTCTAACAGTTTAAAAAAAATTGAGTCGTTAGAGTTCTATGCATAAGATGATGTCATCTGCAAACAGGGACACTTTTGCTTCCTTCCAATTTGGATGCCTTTTACTTCCTTTCCTTGTCTAATTGCTCTGGCTAGAACTTCCATTACTGTGTTGAATAGAAGTGCTAAGAGTAGACATCCTTGCCTTTGTCCTGATCTTTCAACTTTTCACAGTTGAGTATGATGTTACCTGTAGGCTTTTCATATGTAGTCTTCATTATGTTAAGGTATTTTCTTTCTAGTCCTAGTTTGTTTTGTTTTTATATGGAAATGTTGTTGAATTTCATCAAATGCCTTTTCTGCTTCTCTTTGGATGATTATGGAATTTTTATCCTTTATTCTATTAATGACTGATTTTCATATGTTGCCATCCTTGCAACCCAGGGATAAATCCCACTTGGCCATGGTGTGTGGTCCTTTTAATGTGCTGTTGGATTTGATTTGCTCATATTTTGTTGAGAATTTTGCTTCTATACTCATCAGGAATATTGACTTGTAGCTTTCTTTTCCTTTGTTGTATTTGGCTTTGGTATGAGGGTAATGCTGGCCTCAAAAAATTAGTTTGGAAGTGTTCTGTCTTCTTCAGTTTTTTTGGAATAGTTTAAGAAGGGTTGGCATTACATCTTTGAACATTTGGTGTAATCCAGCAGTTAAGCCATCTGGTCCTGCACTTTTCTTTGTAGGGACATTTTTTATTAGTGGTTGAATCTCCACTCTAATTATAGTATGTTCGGACTTTATGTTTTTTAACGGCTCAGTCTTGGTAAGTTGTTTTTTTCTAGTGATTTTTTTCATTTATTGTAGATTATCCAGTTTATCTAATTACTTTTAGCAATCTCTTATGATTCATTTTATTTCATTGGCATCAGGCTTAATGGGGAAATATCTTTGATTTCACTCTGGTTCAGTCTGGTTCCATATACTGGTGACCGTGGCTGACAGGTGGTTTCCAAACCAGTAGTGTGCTTTATTTTCTTGAGTTGAGTTCAGCTTCAACTAGCATCTTCTTTGATGAGGAGCTTTTCAAAAAACAGCAGGCCTATCATCCCTTGGCCCTTGCTGTTAATCAAACTCCCCAATTAAAACACTTTTACTAAGAAAGATGTCTCATTGCTCAGTGGCTGCTGGAAAAAACTAGGGCACCTGCCCATCATCTGACTTTCATTTCTTTTTCACATGGAGGTGGGACCACCCAAATAGCTAAATCCTCTTCCTCATCTTCAAAGGGTCCTGGTAGCCATCTTCTAGCCCTGAACATAACTATAACCATCACCCTAACTTTTGAACCAGATGAATCTCCTTGAACTGGATGAATCTCCGTTATAATTTTTATCCCACTCGTTCAGACTTCTCCAGCAATTCTCCAGCCTTTAGAAATTTCTAGCAACAAGCACTTTCTCTGTTGATGTACACTTTCCCACCTGTGAGAAATCAAGAAATTTCAACCATCAAGAAGTTCTAAAATAAACTGTCTCACCATCCTTCTCTGTACTGGTAGCCTCAAGTATACCTGTAGCTTTTGCTGCTCACCGAATATCCACCTAGAATATCTTTTTATGCAGCAGCCGGCAGTCTCTACGAGTGGTTCAGTTGGAGAACCGGCCTTCTGAGGAAAAGAGCCAAAGCCTCTCCCCTAAACATGGCTTTTTCCTGGCTTGGGCCCTTCCCTCTCAGTTTCCCCCTGTATAGATGAGATTTAAAAGTAAGGGTGGATGGGAACTTGCTCAAGTGGGGCTGACTCTGGAGTGTCTTGGTTGGCCTTCAGGATGGCTGTCTGAGAATGTAAAGTAAAGGTAGTTTTTGGAAAGCTCTTCTGAGACCTTTGAGCTTTAGGATTTACCCGGAGTTCTGGGTAAAGGAAAAGTCCCATTCAACATTTTGTTACACTACAATTTCTTTGTATTTACACTGTTGGCATGAGAAATAATGAATATTGTTGGTTAAATATGCTTTTAAAAAACAGGTCAAACAGGAGTTTTGATTATAAGAGAGAACTTAAGAAGAACGGTTCAAAATATCAAGAATGTAAAATTACTATTGATGCCATAAATCACTGAAGGTAGAATGTTATGCTTGTGTATTGTCCAAGGCCAGATGCCTTACTAAGTGCAATGTAACAAGGGGAAGCAAACGTAAGTGCTAAGGGGCCTGAGATTGCTACATTCATTGAAATGGGCTTCTAAAACAGCTTGGATAACAGTTATAATAACTAGTTAACTATATATTTCTTTAGTAAATCTTTCTTTTAGTCATCTTTTTGACATTTAGAGCTTGTTTATTTAAAACCTTTGCTTAATTTAAAGATAAATTATACCTGAATTTAATTTTTAAATTTAGATTCTTAAATTATATTCTACGTTGAAACTTCTTGTTTAGTTTACATTAACTGAGCGTTTCTTCAATAATAAACACTTAGTATTGCATTTCTTTGAATGGATGAACGTCAGTATAATATACATTCTTGATACCAAGACATCCTTGTCAATTAAGACTCGAAAACTAACTGGGAAGCCAACCAGCCATTCTCTTACCCATACTAAGCAGTTTGGAACAAATTTGGAGTGTGTACCTTCCTTTTATCACAGAAAATTACAAGTTCTTGGTGATGCCTTTCATGCAAGTAAATCTTTTGTCGTTTGTCATTTATCTAGTGTTTTCCCCAAATACTCCTACATAAAGTTTTGGACAGCAAGACACTTTCTCTCTCACCTTTAGTTCACTGTTTTTAATGACCCATCCAACTTGGCAGTTTATGGTTTTATCATGTATAAATTTTTACATTTATCCTCTGAATGACATTTTCAGATATCGGGGCATTGGGAAATAACTTTTTCTAAGACCAAATCAATTAGATATTGATTAATTTTAAAAGAAAATGCCCTATATTCACATACCCATCTTAAAATCAAAGAAATGAATAAGTAAAAATTTTAAAGTAAATAAAATGAAAGATAATTCATGTCTAAATGAGGGAGAATCTATAGATATTGCTGTTGAACAGACCATTGTGTTATCATTTTGGTAATAATATGGTATAGCATCCTGAATTGTTTATTTTCTACTTTTGTAGCTGTTTTTCTAAGAAAGCATAAGACAAAAGGTGCCAATAATGGTAGTTAGGGTTAACCTGGGTGTAATAAAGTTTTGAGCAGGAACATGTATTTCAGTGTCTGGACAGCTAGTAAGATTAGTAGACCATATAATGTGTCTGTCACAAGGAAGTAAAGTTGACTAAGCAAGTCTTAGATAAAAGATCTGATTTTTAGTATTGAACTTCAAATTTTTACAAAGTTCAAATTAAAGGGAGGATTTAAAAGCTCATATGATTTCATAGGCTGTTATAATTAAGTTACTTCTAGGATTATCATTTATAGGTATATTTTATTAGGGTTACTATTTAGCCAACTTGATAAATATGCATTTTATTCATTTCCATTGAATAGCAATACTGTCCTTATCCTATTCCTAAATGTCATCAACCTCAGAATTGTTTAATTCTGTCTTGAAATTGGAATGCTAGTACTTCAAAATGGTATTTATAGAATTATTGCAGTGCTGCTTTATAGAATTTTGGGTCTTGTTGGAAAAACCTGTTGTAGAAAATAATGTATTTATTATATAAGATCTCACTATTTACCATGCTGTATTCCCATACAAAAAGAATGAATTTTGACCAGTAAATCTTATCTGTGGTATTAGTTTGCTTTGGTATTTTGCTGGTTCATTTCATCTCTATGCAGAGATTTTTATTTATTTATTCACCCATTTATAGATAACAATAGAAGCCTGACTAAAAGCATTCCCCCCACTGCTTAAAATCTCAAAATATAAACAAACATCTTTCTAGAATTTCTGAACCAGGAATACAGCAATTTGTATGTAATTTTATCTATTCTTTTCTGCATTTCCATTATATAGATTAATGTTATTCATAGGTTTTATGAACCATATGCAATATTAGCAATAAATTAGAAATCTTTCTACTAACTTGACTTCCGGTTAAAAAAATCAATGACTTATATAATCACTGATATAGACTAAAAATTATGTGAACTTGAAAACATCACTGCCCAACATTTTAATATTCTGTCATCTAAAGTAGAAAATCAGTCATGCCTTTAAAAAATAAAGTGAAGCCAGTGTAGATTGTAAGTGTGGCTGCTGATATGTAAGTACAGCTTAGCCTTCTGCTCAACAATGCAGCTTTCAATCTTTAGGTTAGATTTCAAGTGGCAATGCATCTGTCACTCCAGCTTTCTCAGATCATAAAATGATCATGTCTGTTGACACAATTACTAATGCTGCTATTCAAGACTAGAGAGTGATTGAAGAGAATTTCAAAGAGAAAATATAATACATCCACTTGCAAATGGAGACACGGGTGACTTTCAGAGGCAGTAAACTCACTACTCTTACATTGAGTCTACAAGGCAGAAAAAAAATAAGATTGAGGTTTTCATTTTCAGTTCCAATTTAACACAATAGTTTATATTCATACCAGGTGGGTTCCTGTAAGTCTCAATTTATACTCAAATACACAGGTGGAAGGACTTACAGAATCAATTGAGCATTTATTAGTTCTGATTCTAAACACACTGTCCACCACTTTTGCCCCAGTATAAGTTGTTAAGCCATCTCAAACATGCTTTAGAAGGAACTGTGGCACAAGACAATGTGATCCATTCAAGAATTATCCAGCACAACAGTAATTGAGACGAGGTTGGATCTCTTTGTGAAAATTGAAGAGCACTAACAGCTTACCAACTAGTGTCAAAATTACCAGTAGCTGGCCCAGTGTGGTGGCTCATGCCTGTAATCCCAGCACTTTGGGAGGCCGAGGCAGGTGGATCACTTGAAGTCAGGAGTTTGAAACCAACCTGGACAATATGGTGAAACTCTGTCTCTACTAAAAATGCAAAAATTAGCCTGGTATGGTGGTTCATGCCTGTAATCCCAGCTACTAGATTACAGGCTGGGATGAAAATGAGGCTGAGGTATGAGAATCACTTGAACCCAGGAGGCAGAGGTTGCAGTGAGCCAAGATTGCACCATTGCACTCCAGCCTGGGCAATACAGCAGGAGTCTGCCTCCAAAAAAAAGATTACCGGTAGCTGATACTTCCTTCAAGATCAATATCATACTCGCTCTGACTTTCCAGCTATCTGCAGACCATTTTCTTGTGCACATTACACACGACTTATATTTCATGATTTGCTTTGGAAAAATGCATGTAAGGGTACCTTGCATCAGTACCCGTCTCCCTATTCACTAATTGTTGATGCTAATGCTCCACCTGGCTTGATTCTTGAATTCCTGATTCCTAACCTATTCCTAGTCTTTGGTTGGGTTCATTAATTTGGTATCTGCAATGTATCTTTTTTTCCTGATTGCTGACTTATTGCTATTTGTACAGGCCATTTAGGTACAGTCAGCCCTTAGTATCTGTGGGTTCCACATCTGTGGATTCAATCAACCATAGGTTGAAAATATTCAGAAAAAAAAAGGAGTGGTTGTGTCTGTACTAAGTATGTAAAGACGTTTTTCCTCATTATTTCCTAAAAAGTTCAGTATAAAAATGATTTTCATATAATTTACATTATATGAAGCATTGGAATTAACCTAGAGATGATTTAAAGTATACAGTAGAATGTGTGTAGGTTATAAGCCTATATTACACCACCTTATATAAAAGACTTCAGCATTCTTGGATCTTAGAATCTAGAAGATCTTGGAAACAGCATACGGAGGCATACAGATGTTGAGAGGGTGGCTTTGAGGTTAAGCCAGCTGGGTTGAGCACAGCTTTGCCACTTACTGTATGTGTATATGCAGTATATACTGTGGCCCTTGGCAAGCTTGATTTTCTCACTTTGCGTAATTTTCTTCAATTGTACAATTATTATAATATCAATAGGGATATATTAAGATTAATAAGGAAATACATGTAAAGAACTCTAAACTATACTTGGTACACAGTTGTAAGCTATTAGCCATTTTTGCTCTTAACCATGGTGCTTACATATACTTAACTCTCTACTAACCTACCACAAATCATAAATGCCACCTAAAATTTTAATCTTATCCTTCCACCCTTTTAACCCTGAACTTAAGTTGCATTATGATAGTGAATTATAAATTTGTTGAAATTTACCTTATAAATGTGATTTGTGAAAATTCTTCAAATCCAATAACATATTCATATAACATATATGTTATGTTAACATAAACATTAAATTCATACAGTAACATAAACTTAAGTTTAATTTTAATTCAAAGTAATCTCTTCTGATTTATTATTTTGTGAAACCAGAATTTCTTTATAACTCATAGTTTATAACAAACTTAAAGTACATCTTTATATTATATTTTGGTAATCAACTTGTGCTTAGCAAACACATATGCTATATATGTTATATGTAATATACATATATACATAGTTTGTCAACGTACACATGCATATATATATACATACTTTGTCATACACATACATGTTGCCATATTTGTACTTTGCTCAAATTCTGAGCATGCAAAAATGAATAAGATACAGCAATGAGTGAATACAAAGATTTTACTAAGAAAACATTAAAATCTTTTTAGAGCTACTCATTACATTGGTATTAGCTAGAATTTCATATTTTAACTCTTTTCTTACGGTGAATTCTATAATATGAAGTGTTGTACAGCAACAATGGGCAATTTCCAGAAATTTCTTATAATTGCCACTTGTGGTTGTTTTACTAAAACTGAAAGGACAAATGTCACAAGAGTGAAGATGTGCCCTGGCAAGGTGGGAATAGAAACAGCAATGAAGTGCTCTGTGCTGGTGTGAGAGAAAAATGTACAGAGACAGTAAGGATGGTTGAAGAGGGATTCCAAAATGGTAACTGAGCATCTGAGCCTGTCTCTGTTGGATACATGTTACTTTTCTACATTATTTGCTATCCTTGTGATAATGGATCCAGAGCAGCTCTGGAAAAGTTTTCTTCTTAAATACACTCTAATGAGGGGAAAATCACCAGTGAGACACTGTGAGGTCTTCTGCACTTGCTGGTGTCTGTTGAGAGACAGTATTCCAGTGAATACCACAGGAAAAGATCCCTGATCCTTTATTTAGGAGAGCAGCTTCCCCACAGGTAGCTCATTTTTCAGGGCAAGAACAGGGCTCTATTTTGTCTTTTTCTTTGTGTTTCCTCTTTGTGCTGTTCTTTGGTCCTTTACTTGAAAACAATACTTAATAGTATATCCGTATTTCTATAAAACTAAAGATACCAATGAAGAAATCTTTTATTTATATCTGATTAGGGAAAGAAACTAAAGACAGTGGAATGGAACTAACATCTCTTTAGAAGCAAAATGCATTTTTGGAACAAAAATTGTCTTTTGTTTACATCTTTTTAAAATAAATAGTCCGAACCATAACTGACATTTACAAGACTGGAGATTGTCCTGTGAAAAAGAGGAAAGTTTTCTAATGAAAATTATGTGCCCCACCCCCACCTTTTTTTTTTAAGAGGAGGATTGGATGGGTGTGGTGACTCACACCTGTAATCCCAGCACTTTGGGAGGCCCCAGGTGGGTGGATTATGAGGTCAAGAGATCAAGACCATCCTGGCCAACATGGTGAAACCTTGTCTCTACTAAAAATACAAATATTAACTGGGCATAGTGACACATGCCTGTAGTCCCAGCTACTTGGGAGGCAAGAGAATCGTTTCAACCCAGTAGGTGGAGGTTGCAGTGAGCCAAGAGTGAGCCGAGATCATGCCATTACTCTCCAGCCTGGCAACAGAGTGAGATTCTGCCTCAAAAATTAAAAAAATTAAAAAAAAAAAAAAAGAGAGGACTCTTTCTCCATTGTCACTCCAGTTGTAGTATCATTCCTGAGCCTTGGTTTGAGGCTTTATGATATATGTGCTGATCTGAAAAGCACAAAACAATAACTGGTTTTAAAGGCTTGACTCACTTACTGAAATTATTCAAACATGCGTCTGTTCTCATAAGTTATTTCATTTCATGGCTACAAAGTATTTTGTCTCTCATTCATGTAACTTTAAACATGGGGGTAATTCTTCAACTATGTGTATCCAACCCCCAAATAATTTATTATTTGGGGAAGTAAGGGTAAGAAACTGCTCAAGCTGTTTTTGGTTTTTCAGAAATGGGAATATGTTCACTTTTCAACTGGATGTTTTCGGTGCTTGGTAGACACAGCCATTGTACTTCGTTTTAGTATTCTGAGATAACAGTTTTCCTTGATATGGCCTTTACAGTCAATCAAATTGCTTTTCATGGGCATTAGCAAATATTAAGCCGAGAGTATTCAAATGTATGGTTCAAAGAGGAATTCAATCTGAGAGCATTTGTATTCCACACTTATTTTAGGAAGAATAAAGTATCTGGGCATTTGCATCTGTGCAAGTAAACAAACACTAAATAGAAAACTGAGCTAAACAGAGCTATGGAAGTTGAACAGCAGTAACAAAATGCTAGTAGGTGCTTCATTTAGTGATCTGAAGTGTCAAATATCAGAAACCCTCATAATAAATTATTTTGCTTCAAAATTAATTTGACATAAGGACAATTATAATTGTGAGAACAACTATAATACTTAAAAGAACAATTATAAATATAAATGATGAATACCTGGAATAATGAATAAGAATATGAACTGTAACAAGTATAGTAAATGCAGCTATTTGTGGTAATTGTTCATTTCCAATAATTAATGGATCAGATTTATGTTTGTGTGTGACAATACAGGGATTCTAGTATACAGCTGTTCTCAGCATTGTGTGGTAGTGATGCAAGATAAACTCAACCATACACTGTTGATTATTTTGCCTACCTCTTAGCTCAGGCTATGAAGATAGTCTCTTGGCCTGAGCAATTCATCTGAAGTTCCTTTCATAATTTGCATACTTTGCTTCTTTATATCCAGCTATGGGCACTCCGTTTGCAACCTAACTTACCACTGTGTCATGAGATCAGACTATAAATTGTACCTTACTCGCCTCTATTCACACAGACCAGATTAAGCTTTCTATGTATCTATCAAAAAAGATAAATTGCATCTGTTTTCCTCTATTGGTGTTTCTGTTCTAAATAATTTTATTTATGTTCTTTGTTTTGTTTTTAAGTGTTTCTTTGAGTTTTAACATCGTAATTTATTCTTACTGCTCTCATATTTTCATTTTGAGTTATAGGCAACACATTCATCATTTCCATTCTAAAAAAATAAAATAATCTCTGTGCCACAAATTGGAATCTCAAATTCCAGCTTACTCTTTTATTCTCGCATTTATCATATTATTTGCCAAACAGAAAACAGGAAATTCTTTAAGAATGATAAATATTAACCATGTAATGTTCTTAATGTATTCAAAGAAAGATATAATTTAGTGCCCTAAAAATAACATATATGACAATAAAGAGGAAGACTGAGAACAAAAAACAGAAAGTTTGAGGAAAAAAAAACCTATTTTTGATAACTTTTATAAAAATAATTTTGGCTAACTATACATTCTATCCCTTTCTTCCTATAAGTAGGAGACTATTTCTAGAGAGGTTTTGTTATATACCATGTGCATGGCCTTTTGTTCTTTTCTTCCTTGTTACTCCTTTTAATTTTTTTTGTTGTTGTTGTTTGTTTGTTTGTTTGTTTGTTTGTTTTTAAATAGGGTTTCATTTTGTCACCCAGGCTGGAGTGCAGTGACATGATCATAAATCACTGCAGCCTCCACCTCCTGGGCTCAAGCAATCCTACCACCACAGCCTCCTGAGTATCGGGAACTACAGGCATGTGCCATCACATCAGGTTAATTATTTAAACTTTTTTGTAGAGGTGGGGTCTTGCTATGTTACCTAGGCTGGTCTCAGACTTCTTAGCTCAAGCTGTCTGCCCACCTCAGCCTCCCAAAGTGCTGGGATTACAGGCATGAGCCACTGCACCTGGCCTCCTTTATTACTCTTTTCCTTGATTTATTATTTTGTTGTTTTCTCTAAAACTTATCTTTATGTTTTCATTTTTATCTGCAAAGTAATTAAAGATATGCCATTTTCTTTTCCTTTACACTGAAACTATTAGCTTAAACAATTTTAGGAAGTTCTTAAGTCATTTTAAATTTCATTGCTTTGAGAAAAAATTGGAATATATTTTTCCAAATATGAAATAATGATACATTATTATATATGTACTTGCAGAAGATAGACTTTGAAAATGAAAAATAAAATCAAGAACATAAGAGTACCATGAACATTGGGAGCAAAACCCATTTCATATCTTTTGCAATTTGGTGAGTAATGAAACTAACTGCCCTGCCACTGGCAATCCAAAATCCACGCAACTTTCCTCTTGTGTTTACACGTACTCATATTTTTATTAACAAGCTATCATTGATTTGCTTTCCACCTATATCCATAGTAATGTGTAAAATTTTTACAAACATTATCACCTAACAAATCTCTCAAGATGGTAAAAAGAACTCATGTGCTTGAGTGTAATGGAACCATAGTTTGTATTGTAATCAATACAATTGAGTATTGGGTTGACTTCTAAGAGTTTAATATTTGAGTCTGAGCTCAGATTACTACTGTGTGATGTTCTTAATATATTCAAAACTAGATTTTTAGATGTATTAGAGAGTTCATGATATACATTGGAAGATGGAGACAGGTTATAATCCAAGCCAAGCAGAGTATTACATTGAGTTTTATTCATTCATATGACTAATTCACCTTTCAGAACTACTTTTGGTCAAACAAAATATTGTTTTGGGGAAGTCAGGGTAACAAAGCTGACATTTTAATATTTAATTCCATTTTTAAAATGAAAAAAAGTTAGAGCTGCATAATCGTGCTTATCTGATTAAATTAACCCAACAGAATATAGCACATAAAATGTAGCAGTTGCATAGTAATGAAACTATAGCAGTGGTACAACAGAGCTGTACATTTTCTGGAATACATTTTATACAAAGAAGAGAGCATTTGGGATTTTTAAAAAATAATTTATCTGTCATTTATTACAATGATATTAAAATAGGAAATAGAAAATAGAATATCCAATTTAAGCAGAAAATAAGGGATACATCATATTTATTTTAGGAAGAATAGTAGCAGTTTACAGTGTTGGGTAGAATAAGTAGGTGAGTAAAGAGGAGGAGGGATTGGTGGTAGTTGTTGATAATGATATTAACTACAGGTAACTATGACTATTATGCTTACCCTGTTCTAGGTTATTTTTATAGATTCACCCATTCAATACTAAAAAATCATTTCAAGTAAGGTTTTACTGATCTATTTTCTCAGATGAGGAAACTGGGGCTCAGGAAAATACATTTAGTAAGTTATAAATAAGAAACTTAAATCCTTATCTGATTCCAAAACCCAGTGTTTATTTAAAGATGAAAATTTTTTTAAATGCCATGTCAATATGGCTTTCAAGTTATGTGGAATGATTTTATTATTGGAAACTGGAAATTTGTAATGACAAAAGATGCATTTTCCTATTTAAAGATAAACCAAACTAATTAAATGTGTAACCATTTTAAATAAATGTAAATAGCTAAAATGCTTTGGCCAACAAATAACACATAGTAAGTACTCAGGAATTTTGCCGTGATACATTCTATTTTGTATTTTGGAGTGAGGTTAACTGGATAATCAATCCTGGAAAGTTTGCATAATGAAGAGAAAGTATATAGAAATGGATTTTGGAGTATTAGTTTGTACTGTATAATTCTCAAAAGTGCCCAAAGAATTATAGTGCATATTTGCTTTATTACATTTATGCTATTATTTCCTAATACTTACTAAATTGAGAGTTAGATTGTATTATCTCAAGACTGTACATTACAAATATTATTAGCACCTTTTTTTTGTGCAATGCTAGCTTAAGTAATATAATATGGAGCCAAAGTATAAGGCATATTTAAGGTACATATTAGGCACTGTCCCTGACTTAAGGAGATTTAAAACTAATAGAGGAGTTCGTTATAATATAGGAGCTTAATGAAATTGTCATACAAATGATACAAACAAAATTGCATGATGTAGAGGAGGGATGGATCACTTATAATTCAAGTGATCAGGGACAAATTAATGGAAGAGGCATTTGAAATAATTCTTGAATAGTAGTGTTTTGATAACTAGAAATATAAGAATGGTCTTCATAGCAGAAGCTAAACGGAGTAAATAGAGACATATGTAAGAGAAGATGAATACGAAAATTAAGTGAAGCATATAATTTTCATATGGGCATTTTGTGTGAGGCTCAAAAGGTAGGTTGGGGTAGAGTGTTTGAGAACATAAAGTCCAGTTACTAGTGTTTATTTTTCTTTCTTTCTTTCTTTCTTTTTTTTTTTTTTTTTTTTTCGAGACAGAGTTTCGCTCTTGTTACCCAGGCTGGAGTGCAATGGCGCGATCTCGGCTCACCGCAACCTCCACCTCCTGGGTTCAGGCAATTCTCCTGCCTCAGCCTCCCGAGTAGCTGGGATTACAGGCATGCACCACCATGCCCAGCTGATTTTTTGTATTTTTAGTAGAGACGGGGTTTCACCATGTTGACCAGGATGGTCTCGATCTCTTGACCTCGTGATCCACCCACCTCAGCCTCCTAAAGTGCTGGGATTACAGGCTTGAGCCAACGCGCCCGGCCCTAGTGTTTATTTTTCTTTGTAACCTGTGAGAAGTTGTAAATTTTCATCAGAGAAGTAAACAAATAAACAAAAAGAATGTTAAGAGTATTTTTTTTTCTGAGAGTACAGTGGTACAATCTCGGCTCACTGCAATCTCTGTCTCCAGGGTTCAAGTGATTCTCCTGTCTCAGCCTCCCAAGTAGCTGGGACTACAGGCAACCACCACCATGCCTGGCTAATTTTTGTATTTTTAGTAGAAATGGGGTTTCACTGTGTTAGCCAGGATGGTCTCAATCTCCTGACCTCATGATCTGCCCGCCTCCCAAAGTACTGGGACTATAGGCATGAGCCACCATACCCAGCCAAGAGCATTTTTATCTGGCCCTGATTTCTATGTGCAGGATGGATTAGAAGAGAAAGAAAGCCTAGTTACATTTCCTTTGTGGTAGTCAAGGAATGGCATTATGATGAATGGTTCCAGCAAAGCTGGAAAAAAAACATGGATGGATAAAAAAGTTTACATATGGTTACCAATATAGGGCATAAAACTGAGTTAAAAAAATTAGAGATATCAAGAAGAAAATGTATAGGCCACATGATGAATCCATTTGTAGACATGATGAACTTTATGTCTCATACTTTAGTTCTGTCTCACAGCAATTGGTCAGCAGGCCATTGGAAATGTTCTAGTTCATAAGTAACAAGATCAGGATTGAAGTACAACAATGATGTTTAAGGCCAGGGAATAGTTGGGACCTCTGACAAAGACAAGTCAAAACAGATTAAGGATAAAACTATGGGCAGTCATAGGGGAACTGTCAACAAGAGAGTGTACCAGCATTCATGGCAAGAGAGAAATAATAGTGATAGTGCTCAGATCTCAAGTAAGGAGGGCTTCAAAAGAGGTAGATAGAGAAGAGATCATTGGATTTGAATGCCGATACCTTTCTCATGAGTATTTAAGATGAATAGATTGTAAAAGCTGTTTTGCATGGGGAAGATCGTACAGAGGACATAAAGTGTTCTTTGAAAGGTGTGGTCAAGAAAGAAAAAAGAATGCAGCAGTTAAAGAATACAGCTATGTCACAATCAGTATTTTCAAGGTGTGTGAGATCAGGGATATTTAAAAGGCAATAGAGCAATATTATATGATTATTTAATAAATATGGTATTTTCCTATTATTTTCCTTTTTTGTATCTATAATTACATCTGTATCTTAGAGTCAAGGCTGTGTATTTGAGTTTGAGTTTTTTCTTCTCTTTGTCCCCTCAATTAGACTTGCCAGCTATCTGCAATTTTAATTGGCTATTCCATAGAAACTGTTCTTGGATTTTGTTTTTAATAAATTCACCATTATTCTGTTTCTAAGTCTTATTATTATTTCTTCCCTCTACTTCTTTTAGTTTTATGTATCATTTGTGCCAACCCTCTATAATTAAGTTCATTGATTTTTATTATTTCCTATTTTATAATAAAACCAATGAATGATACAAATTTTTGCTTTAAGTACAGATTTATATGTAACACAGTTTTAATGCAGCTTTCTCATTATCTTTTATTTCTAACTGGTCCTGATTGTACTTTGGATCTGACTTATTGGAGTCATTGTTTAATTTCTAAGGGAACTCTCATTTATTTTTGGTTTTACAATAAAGTTATCAGAAAATATGGCCTAAACTAAGTTTTAAAAAAAACTTTTAATCTATTAAGAATTTCTTTATGATTCATTTAAAAAAATATTTTTTCACAGAACTCAGGAACTTCTCAATTTGTCATTCCTCTAACAGTTTTCTTTTTCTTGCTGTTTGCTTTGTTGCCCATAAAAGAACATGCAAGTATATTTTCATTTGAGATCTGGGTGTTTGATCTAGATTATTGTTACCATAATATTTCATTTACATTGTATATTCTTTATAACTATTTTTGATAATCGAATCCTGTTTTATAATTAACTTTACTCATGTTTTTGTAGATTTCTCACATGTTTCAGTAATCACAGTAATTTATTTTACATTATAGCTCCTTTATTGGATTTCTCAAGTTTGCTTTAATTTTTAGAAGATTGCATTACATATTAAGGTAATTTTTCCCAATGAAGTGTCTGTAAATGTTATATTTTCTGAATGATTGTGTATCTGACAGTTTCTCTCTAGTCCTCAAACATAAAAGAAACCTTGTCAGATCATTATGTGATCATAAGAGTTTTTCCTGAAAAGTATTATGTTTCTATTTATTCTGCATTTGTATTGTGGCAGAATAACTATAAATAAATAAAAGTATAGACAGCGACTTTCAAGATGGCCGCCTAAGAACAGCTCAGGACTTCAGCTCCCAGTGAAAGTGCAGAGGGTGAGTGGACGCCGCATTTCCAGACGAACTCTTATTGCCCACAGACCAGGAGATACCCAGGCAGAGGGGTCGCCAGTGTCGCAGTCCCAGCCGGTGCGGCTGTTTTGGCCCCCGCGGGGCTGATTCCGCCCGCGCGGCTGCTGTGACCACTCCCTGTTGCTGCCGTTCTCCGTAAAAAAGCCACTGGTCTGGGAGCCCTCTTAGCTGGCGAGCAGAGCCTTGAGACGGCAGAATAGCCCATTCATCTGAAATAGCGAGTCAGGCCAGGAGATTCCTAGGCAAAAAATCCGCCAGGAGCCGGCGCCGCGGTTCGAGCCGACTCCGTGAGTCGCAGCACGGGAGATCCCGGCGCCTTTTCAACAAGCGACCGGAACGCGGGGTCGTTCAACTTAAAAGAAAAGACTCTGAGTCAGGGAGCCAGGTGATCAGGCTCGGTTGGTCCCACCCCTCCACCCCCAACAACAACGAAAACAAAAACAGTAACTGGAAACCCTCTGGGTTGAGCCCTTCAAACCAAGCACAGCTGAACCAGGACGGTCCGGCTCCGTGGGGGAGGGGCTTCCGCCATTACTAAGACTCTCCACCGCTACGGAGCCAGGCTGCCGTTGCCGAGGCAACCTGCCACAACAGAGAGAGTCCGCCATAACAGAGGCGGGGCCACCATTGCCCAGACAGTTCTAACTATGCCCATATAAAAAGGACTACAGGGAAGAGCTCAGGGCAGCTGGGCGGAGCCCACAGCAGCTCAGCAAAGCCCCTGCGGGCAGGCAGAGGCTAGGCGTGCTGCTAGCTGGGCGGGTCCGACCTGAAAAAAAAAAAAAGTCAAAAAAGGCAGTAGTGCAACGGAAACTCATAAAGCTCCAACTCCCTGGGACAGAGACAGACAACAGGTGGATAAACCCACAAAAATGGGTAGAAACCAGCGCAAAAAGGATGAAAACTCCCGAAACCAGAACACCTCTCCTCCTAAAAGTGATCACAACTCCTCACCAGCAAGGGAACCAGACCGGATGGAGAAGGAGGGTGATGAAATGACAGAATCAGACTTCAGAAGATGGGTAGTAAGAAACTACAATGAGCTAAAAGAACATGTTCTAACCCATCGCAAAGAAAATAGGAACCTTGAAAAAAGATTGGACGAACTGCTGACGAGAATGGACAGCATAGAGAGGAGAATAAGTGAATTGATGGAGCTGAAAAACGCAACACGAGAACTTCGTGAAGCATGCACAAGCTTCAACAGCCGAATTGACCAAGCAGAAGAAAGGATATCAGAGGTCGAAGACCAACTCAATGAAATAAAAAGAGAAGGCAAGAACAGAGAAAAAAGTGCAAAAAGGAATGAACAAAATCTTCAAGAAATGTGGGACTATGTGAAAAGACCTAATCTACGTCTGATAAGTGTACCTGAATGTGATGAAGAGAATGAATCCAAGCTGGAAAATACTCTTCAGGATATTATCCAGGAAAACTTCCCCAACCTAGCAAGGCAGACCAATATTCAAATCCAGGAAATACAGAGAACACCACAGAGATATTCCTCAAGAAGAGCAACCCCAAGGCACATAATCGTCAGATTCACCAGGGTTGAAATGAAAGAGAAAATTCTAAGGGCAGCCAGAGAGAAAGGTCGGGTTACCCACAAAGGGAAGCCCATTAGACTCACAGCAGATCTCTCAGCAGAAACCCTACAAGCCAGAAGAGACTGGGGGCCAATATTCAACATCCTTAAAGAAAAGAACTTTCAACCCAGAATCTCCTATCCAGCCAAACTCAGCTTCATAAGTGAAGGAAAAATAAAATCCTTTGTGAACAAGCAAGCACTCAGAGATTTCATCACCACCAAACCTGCTCTACAAGAACTCCTGAAAGAGGCTCTACACATATAAAGGAACAACCAGTACCAGCCACTCCAAAAACACACCAAATGGTAAAAAAGCAGCAACACAATCAAGAATCTGCATCAACTAACCAACAAAACAGCCAGGTAGCATCAAAATGACAGCATCAAATTCACACATAACAATACTATCCTTAAATGTCAATGGACTAAATGCCCCAATCAAAAGACACAGACTGGCAAATTGGATAAAAAGCCAAAACCCATCAGTGTGCTGTATCCAGGAAACCCATCTTACATGCAAGGATACACAAAGGCTCAAAATAAAGGGATGGAGGAAGATCTACCAAGCAAATGGAGAGCAAAAAAAGGCAGGAGTTGCAATTCTCATCTCTGATAAAATAGACTTTAAAGCAACAAAGATCAAAAGAGACAAAGAAGGACATTACATAATGGTAAAAGGATCACTGCAACAAGAAGAGCTAACGATCCTAAATATATATGCACCCAATACAGGAGCACCCAGATACATAAGGCAAGTTCTTAATGACTTACAAAGAGACTTAGACTCCCACACAATAATAGTGGGAGACTTTAACACCCCATTGTCAATATTAGACAGATCAACCAGACAGAAAATCAACAAGGATATCCAGGACCTGAACACAGACCTGGAACGAGCAAACCTAATAGACATTTACAGAACTCTCCACCCCAAATCCACAGAATATACATTCTTCTCAGCACCACATCACACCTACTCTAAAATTGACCACATAATTGGCAATAAATCACTCCTCAGCAAATGCAAAAGAACAGAAATCATAACAAACAGTCTCTCAGACCACAGTGCAATCGAGTTAGAACTCAGAATGCAGAAACTAACTCAGAACCACACAGCTTCATGGAAACTGAACAACTTGCTCTTGAATGTTGACTGGATAAACAATGAAATGAAGGCAGAAATAAAGATGTTCTTCGAAACCAATGAGAACGAAGACACAACATACCAGAATCTCTGGGACACATTTAAAGCAGTCTCTAGAGGAAAATATATAGCAATGAGTGCCCACATGAGAAGAAAGGAGAGATCTAAAATTGACACCCTATCATCAAAATTGAAAGAGCTAGAGGAGCAAGATCAAAAAAACTCAAAACCTAGCAGAAGACAGGAAATAACTAAGATCAGAGCAGAACTGAAGGAAATAGAGACACAAAAAACTCTTCAAAAAATCAATAAATCCAGGAGCTGGTTTTTTGAAAAGATCAACAAAATAGACAGACCACTAGCCAGATTAATAAAAAAGAAAAGAGAGAATAACCAAATTGATGCAATAAAAAACGATAAAGGGGATATCACCACAGATTCCACAGAAATCCAAACCATCATCAGAGATTATTACAAACAACTCTATGCACATAAACTAGTAAACCTGGAAGAAATGGATAAATTCCTGGACACCTGCAACCTCCCAAGCCTAAACCTGGAAGAAGCCGAAACCCTGAATAGACCAATAACATGGTCTGAAGTCGAGGCAGCAATAAAGAGCCTACCACCCAAAAAAAGCCCAGGTCCAGATGGGTTCACAGCTGAATTCTACCAGACATACAAGGAGGAGCTGATACCATTCCTTCTGAAACTATTCCAGACAATCCAAAAAGAGGGAATCCTTCCCAAATCATTTTACGAGACAAACATCATCCTGATACCAAAACCCGGCAGAGACTCAACAAGAAAAGAAAATTTCAGGCCAATATCCATGATGAACATAGATGCAAAAATCTTCAATAAAATACTGGCAAACCGATTGCAACAGCATATCAAAAAGCTCATCCACCATGATCAAGTAGGATTCATCCCGGGGATGCAAGGCTGGTTCAACATATGCAAGTCCATAAACGTAATTCACCACATAAACAGAACCAAAGACAAAAACCACATGATTATCTCGATTGATGCAGAGAAGGCTTTTGACAAAATTCAACAACCCTTTATGCTAAAAACCCTCAATAAACTAGGTATTGACGGAACGTATCTCAAAACAATAAAAGCTATTTACGACAAACCAACAGCCAATATCATACTGAATGGGCAAAAACTGGAAGCATTCCCTTTGAAATCTGGCACTAGAGAAGGATGCCCTCTCTCACCACTCCTATTCAATATAGTACTGGAAGTTCTAGCCAGAGCAATCAGGCAAGAAAAAGAAATAAAGGGTATCCAAATTGGAAAGGAGGAAATCAAATTGTCTCTATTTGCAGATGACATGATTGTATATCTGGAAGACCCCATCATCTCAGCCCAAAATCTCCTGAAACTGATAAACAACTTCAGCAAAGTCTCAGGATACAAAATCAACGTGCAAAAATCACAAGCATTCCTATACACCAGTAATAGACTTCAAGAGAGCCAAATCAAGAACGAACTGCCATTCACAATTGCTACAAAGAGAATAAAGTACCTAGGAATACAACTAACAAGGAACGTAAAGGACCTCTTCAAGGAGAACTACAAGCCATTGCTCAACGAAATAAGAGAGGATACAAACAGATGGAGAAACATTCCATGTTCATGGTTAGGAAGAATCAACATCGTGAAAATGGCCATACTGCCCAAAGTAATTTACAGATTCAACGCTATTCCCATCAAGCTACCAATGCCCTTCTTCACAGAACTGGAAAAAAACACCTTAAACTTCATATGGAACCAAAAGAGAGCCCGCATAGCCAAGTCAATTCTAAGCAAAAAGAACAAAGCAGGAGGCATCACACTACCGGACTTCAAACTATACTACAAGGCTACAGTAATCAAAACAGCATGGTACTGGTACCAAAACAGAGATATAGACCAATGGAACAGAACAGAGGCCTCACAGGAAATACAACATACCCACAACCATCTGATCTTCGACAAACCTGACAAAAACAAGCAATGGGGAAAGGACTCCCTGTTTAATAAATGGTGTTGGGAAAACTGGCTAGCCATGTGCAGAAAGCAGAAACAGGACCCCTTCCTGACACCTTACACCAAAATTAACTCCAGATGGATTAAAGACTTAAACATCAGACCTAATACCATAAAAACCTTAGAAGAAAATCTAGGCAAAACCATTCAGGACATAGGTGTAGGCAAGGACTTCATGACCAAAACGCCAAAAGCAATGGCAACAAAAGCCAAAATAGACAAATGGGACCTAATCAAACTCCACAGCTTCTGCACGGCAAAAGAAACAGTCAGCAGAGTGAATCGGCAACCAACAGAATGGGAAAAAATTTTTGCAGTCTACCCATCTGACAAGGGGCTGATATCCAGAATTTACAAAGAACTAAAGCAGATCTACAAGAAAAAAACAAACAAGCCCATTCAAAAATGGGCAAAGGATATGAACAGATACTTTACAAAAGAAGACATACAGGAGGCCAACAAACATATGAAAAAATGCTCATCATCACTGGTCATCAGAGAAATGCAAATCAAAACCACATTGAGATACCATCTCACACCAGTTAGAATGGCGATCATTAAAAAATCGGGAAACAACAGATGCTGGAGAGGATGTGGAGAAATAGGAACACTTTTACACTGTTGGTGGGAATGTAAATTAATTCAACCATTGTGGAAGACAGTGTGGCGATTCCTCAAGGACCTAAAAATAGAAATCCCATTTGACCCAGCAATCCCATTACTGGGTATATATCCAAAGGATTATAAATCATTCTACTACAAGGACACGTGCACACGAATGTTCATTGCAGCACTGTTTACAATAGCAAAGACCTGGAACCAACCCAAATGCCCAACGATGATAGACTGGATAGGGAAAATGTGGTACATATACACCATGGAATATTATGCAGCCATCAAAAACGATGAGTTCACGTCCTTTATAGGGACATGGATGAACCTGGAAACCATCATTCTCAGCAAACTGACACAAGAGCAGAAAATCAAACACCGTATATTCTCGCTCATAGGCGGGTGTTGAACAATGAGAACACATGGACACAGGGAGGGGAGCACTACACACTGGGGTCTGTTGGGGGGAAATGGGGGAGGGGCGGGGGGTGGGGAGGTGGGAAGAGATAGCATGGGGAGAAATGACAGATACAGGTGAGGGGACGGAAGGCAGCAAAGCACACTGCCATGTGTGTACCTATGCAACAATCTTGCATGTTCATCACATGTACCCCAAAACCTAAAATGCAATAAAAAAAAAAAGAAAAAAAAAAAAAATAAATAAATAAATAAAAGTATAAACATAAAATGCAACCACTTTGAAATTAAACAGTAACTTTTCAAAAACTTTGGTCAAAAATGCAACTAGAAAATAATTTAGGAGTAATAGATAATGGGAAAGCTGAGTAAAACCTGAGACTATCTTTTTTTAAAAATTATTACACTTTTTAAGTTCTGAGGTAATGTGCAGAACGTGCAGGTTTGTTACACAAATATACACATGCCATGATGGTTTGTTGTATCCATTACCCTGTCATCTACATTAGGTATTTCTCCTAATGCTATTTCTTCCCTATCCCCCCATCCCCTGCTATCCCTCCCTAGCCTCCACCCTAGACAGGCCCCAGTGTGTGATATTCCCTTCCCTGTGTCCATGTGTTCTCATTGTTCAACACCCACTTACGATTGAGAACATGCAGTGTTTCATTTTCTGTTCTTGTGTTAGTTTGCTGAGAATGATGGTTTCTAGCTTTATCCCCATGTCCCTGCAAAGGACATGAACTCATTTTTTTTATGGCTGCATAGTATTCCTTGGTGTATATGTGCCAATTTTCTTTATCCAGTCTATCATTGAAGGATATTTGAGTTGATCCCAAGTCTTTGCTATTGTGAACAGTGCTGCAATAAACATATGCGTGCCTGTGTCTTTTTAATAGAATGATTTATAGTCCTTTGGGTATATACCCAGTAATGTAATTGTTGAGTCAAGTGATATTTCTAGTTCTAGATCCCTGAGGAATTGCCACACTGTCATCGACAATGATTGAACTAATTTATACTCCCACCAACAGTATAAAAGCATTCCTGTTTCTCCACATGCTCTGCAGCATCTGTTGTCTTCTGACTCTTTAATAATCACCATTCTAACTAGCCTAAGATGGTATCTCAATGTGGTTTTGATTTGCCTTTGCCTCCTGGGTTCAAACGATTCTCCTGCCTCAGCCTCCCAAGTAGCTAGGATTACAGGCACGTGCTGACGTCTCACCAAGATGTAAACTAATGTTTGTATATTTTTATGTGTTGTGCTAGAATTTCAGCAGAACCTTTTTTTGAGATGGAGTCTTGCTCTGTCGCCAGGCTGGAGTGTAGTAGATCCCGGCTCACTGCAACTTCCACCTCCTGGGTTCATTCTCCTGCCTCAGCCTCCCGAGTAGCTGGGACTACAGGCACAGACCATCAAACCCAGCTAATTTTTGTATTTTTAGTAGAGACGGGGTTTCACCGTGTTGTCCAGGATGATCTCCATCTCTTGACCTCATGGTCCGCCTACTTCATCCTCCCCAAGTGCTGGGATTCCAGGAATGAGCCGCTGCTCCCAGCCAGTAGAATTTTTTTTGAGACGGAGTTTCGCTCTTGTTTCCCAGGCTGGAGTGCAATGGCACTATCTCGGCTCACCACAACCCCCGCCTCCTGGGTTCAGGCAATTATCCTGCCTCAGCCTCCTGAGTAGCTGGGATTACGGGCACGCGCCACCATGCCCAGCTAATTTTTTGTATTTTCAGTAGAGTCGGGGTTTCACCATGTTGACTAGGATGGTCTCCATCTCTTGACCTCGTGATCCACTCGCCTCGGCCTCCCAAAGTGCTGGTATTACAGGCGTGAGCCACCGCGCCTGGCCCGCCAGTAGAATCTTTTAATCTAAAATTCTATATACTTTCATTCTGAAAAAGTGTTTATATTTTTGTTTAATAATTTCAACTCCGTATTTGCTTTTCCATGAATTCTTCTTACAGATACTGGGCATGCTGAAATTATCTTTAATTAACATTTTTTGCCTAATTTATTCTTCTATGTCTTTTTGCTTAAATTTCTTAGAGATTATCTAAACTTTACCTTCAAATTCCTCTACTGAGTCTTCATTTCTGAGACTATAATCAGAATTATACTTATCTAGAATTATAATTTATTATGAATAAGAATAAATGACAATGTATCATAGATATATTAAACATAATAATTATAGTTAATTTATTAGTTCTTTCGTGCTTTCTGAATTTTTTTATAGAAACTTCCTATTTCATGAATCTATTTATAAAAAAGAATCTCTGAAATTATGGATAACTTCAGATGCCTCCCTCTCTGTGCATTGGGGAAAAAGATTCTATTTTCCTCAAATTACTTTTCTCCCTATTTGTTTAATGTTGATTTTGCATGGCAAAAAATTTCTTCAAAGGCACAATGATCTTTGGACTTCCATTTATATGTAAGGGTGCACTAAAATGCTGATTTAAAACTCTTTGCAATTGGATGAGTCTGTTGACAGAGTGCTTCACTAAAAAATCACCTAATATTTTAATATTTTGATCTTTTATATTGCTAAATCTAAAATTTCCCAAAGATGAATTTTCAAATCCCCTGTTAATTGTATAAGACAGGATAATAGTCTTCCGTGACCCAGGTAGGAGAAAAGAACTGGAAAACTCAAAACTCAGGATTTAGATTTTTACTTGGTACAACTAATTTCATTATGGTATCCCAATACCAACTGTGTCAGGTATTTTGCATCCAAGAGACCCCCTGCTTTACTTTTTAGGAAGAGTAACATTTAGGGTTACTTCAAATAAGACATACTAAATTGATACAAAAATGTTTATGATGTTTCATATGAAATGAAATGACTAGAATAATCCTAGCTGGAATATTTTACTGTAATGATTATGAGGAAAAAGGAATCACTAGGAGGTAGCATTCTCAAATGTGAAACAAACATTTACCTTATTTTAAGGTATCCCATGAGAACAAATCCTTTAAAGAAATTACTACCAAATTATTTTGCTGCTTCTTTGTAAATCTGTTTTGAACTTACCCTTTCTTTTCTATTATCAGTGACCTGATCACTCAGCCTGACTCATTCATCCCCTGCTCCTGTCTAAGGCCTTGCCTATCTAGGGCCATATTCACTTCATTTGGACCATCATTTTAAATGCCGTATGCTGACTTCACTGTCTCCTGTCTCCTCTGCTCCCTTTTCTGGATGGGATCATCCTAATATAGTTGGGTTTCAAAAAATTTTAGGGGTCTATCATGGCCCATGCACTGTCCCGGGAGCATTGTGGATAGGCAGTAAAATGTGATTCATTCACCCTGGACTCGAATCTGTTAAACATCATTTAATAGCTGTGTGATGTGATGCATGTCAACTACTGCTCCATTTTTATTTAAACAAAATAGGAGGAAAATACTTAACTCACAGGGTTGCTATAAGCATTAAATGTTAAACAATTAGAACAATCTGACACATAGTATGTCCTCAATAAATGTTATTATTATTACTATTACCATCTTTATGTTTTGTTTGCCACTGAAAATATTCATTCCAAACCTCTTTGTCTGTCTTTAACGTTCTGAAGGCATGTGTTTCTGTAACCTTCTATGGATTGCATTAAATGCACATTGAGTCATATAGGCTAATACTGAAATGGAAAAGTGTTTTGCACTCAACAAAAAAAATCTCCTATGTTGTTCAAAATATCACAGAATAATTTGTAATGAATATCACAGAATAATTTATAAAGAATTATCTTAGTTTCTGCATGCATGAATCAAATCAGTACACAAAAAAGAAATGTATATAATTAAATGAAATGTTCTAAAAATTTGCAGAATTGCTATTAGAGAGTATGAGTTCTGAGCTGCTTTTAATATTATCAACTTGTATTTATTAGCAATAAAGAATCAATTTAATTAGATTTAATTATCATAAAGTATTGACCATATAGATTCAATGTAATTATTTATGCATAACATTTAAGTCATATCTTAAAATTTAGCTGACTTTTAAGTTTAAAAATATGAATAGTATAATGCTTTTAAATACTCTTCAGAAAAATATGACGTTAAAATAAAGTAGTTATTTTTATAGTAAACATTCAGGTGAAGTAATCCTACCTGAAAATAATTTATTGAAGAAAATTATTTGAAACTCTAACTTTGTCCATCTAGAATATAATCATGAACATAGTAATAAAAACATAACGCAATGGCTTCTCTACGATATACAAATTAGAATTATCATAAGTTAAAATTAAAGGAAAAGATTATTCTACTTCAGCACTGTTGAACAAATACCATACATGCCCTGCATATTTGCATATGCACTGTGTTGGGGTGAAGCTCTGCAATACAGTTACTACATCCCATTTACCGAAAATATTACAGGTCTGACTTCTTGCACTCTTCCGTTAAACCACCTCTTCCACAATACACATGCCAATATGCACACTCAAGATGCCACCGTCTGCAGACCCAGAGTTAAGGTGAGAAGGTACTCTTTTACCTGGCTTTTTCTGCATAGAACTGGAGTGAAAGATAGGGCACTTCAGGGAATAATTATAAGAAACCAGTATTAAACGCCAAGATTGTTGGAAGATAAAAGCAAGGAATAGCAGATTGGGATGAAATCCAGAGACAGTGGCTTTTGACCTTTTACTACTGACCTAATTTTTGGATAGACCAGCTGTATTTAATGATGGGCAGACAATGGGTATCTTTTCTTCAGTGCTCCTCTTGGCCCTAATAAAGGAACCTGCAGAGTTTCGTCTTTTACACCATCTGTTCATAAGATACTTTCACAATATTATTTTGTTAGGTCTTTCAAACATCCTTGTGAGGTATGCGTCACGGTACTTAGTCTCCTCAAAATTAGCTTCTCTGAAGCTCTGGATGACATAATTTAGAGACCACACAGATTTAGGAAACAGTAAGTTTAGTACTCCCATCTGCCTGCTGCCTAAAGCCAGGCCTACTCAAAACACTAAATAGAGAGAAGTGATAAATTTGTAGTCGTAGACAAGTTTGTCACATGTTCTATTTATTGATAAAGTTATATATTTATCAAACATGGAACTCCTACTAAATCCTAGGTCTTAATATAGGTGGTAGGTGTAAAAACATCTGGTCCTTGAGATTAATGTGCTCTCAGTCTGGTGGGAGAATAAATACATCAACAGATAATCACCATACAATGCCAAAGTGTTACAATAAAAAAATATGTCTTGGAAGATGTTGAAAACAGAAGAGGAACATATCTACCTGTCAGGGCAAAGTAGACAAGAGAAGACTTCACAGAAAAGCTTTCTCATGAAGGTAACCAGGGCCCCTAAATTTTCAAATCCTATGCTTATGAAATTTGTCTGTCTTTGTACATTGCCAACCACTTCCTCATTCCTGAAATTATTTGTTTGGCCTCTGAGACCGTGGACTAGATTCTTCCCTAGTTACCATCTGACCATGTTTTTACATTGTTTTCCACTGGTCTTCCTGAGTGTGCTTCATAAATGGACTCTTTCCAGTGCTCTGTTTGTGCCATCTTCTCTTAATACTTTTCATCATGTCTGTGGTAGAGAGCTCTCTTATAAATATACATTACCTCAATTGCCTTGCACATAACTGTGCCTTTGAAATCTTTACCTCTAGGCAAACTTCACTCACAAGTCCGTGAAGTAAGTCATGATTGGCCTTTCAAAAGTAGTCATTCCCTTGTACACACCTTTTCAGTGAAGAATATCACTACCTATTCACATGTTATTTTAGTTTTTCTTCATTCAAAAAATATTTATTGATGCCTATTATGACTTAGTAATGATGTTAGGATCTGGAATGCAGTTGTAGAAAATCAGACCTGACTTCTACTCTCCTGAGGAAAATAAACTTTTAATTAATGGCTTAGAAAAATACAGTTCATTACTTGCATGTGTCAGAATCACTAGAGGAAGGAAGGATTCTTTGAAACATGCCAACATAGGGTTCCTTCTCAGACCTATTGAGTTGTAATCTCTAAGAATGAGAAATATCCATTTTAAGTAAACCTTTAAGTGATTCTTAGGAATATAACCTAAAATTTAAAACCTACTTTTTTTTTTTTTTTTTTTTTTTTTTTTTTTTTTTTTTGAGACGGAGTTTCGCTCTTGTTACCCAGGCTGGAGTGCAATGGCACGATCTCGGCTCACCGCAACCTCCGCCTCCTGGTCTCAGGCAATTCTCCTGCCTCAGCCTCCTAAGTATCTGGGATTACAGGCACGCGCCACCATGCCCAGCTAGTTTTTTATTGTATTTTTAGTAGAGACGGGGTTTCACCATGTTGACCAGGATGGTCTCGATCTTTCAACCTCGTGATCCACCCGCCTCAGCCTCCCAAAGTGCTGGGATTACAGGCTTGAGCCACCGCGCCCGGCCAAAACCTACTTTTTAAAATAAAAATAAAATCAAACAAATACATAATCACGTACTGTAAAAGTGCCATGGAAGAACACTAAAAGGACTAAAGAGGACTGATAAATAATGGTCTCTTATTGCCCGGGAGTTACACAGGGACAAGCTCATCCATGGATGTCCATGTAGGTTGGTTGATTGGATTTATGTATGCAATGGAAGGAAGTGAAATGCTAAAGATTAATGTCAAATCAGAAAACTAGATCCCATCTTTTCATTCATCTTTTGCCCTTACTCTGCCATAGTCTCTGCTGTCTTTACTGTATCCCAAATCTACCCTATCTTCTTCTTCATCACCACCACTTAGACATAATTTGCAAGCTCTTGTTTTGCCTGACATTATGGCAATAGTTCTCTAATTCATATTCTTATTTCTCTGTCATCCTCCCCCGATATGTCACCATAGTGATCTATTTAAAACATAATAGTATCAGCCAGGCTTGGTGGCTCACGCCTGTTATCTCAGCACTTTGGGAGGCTAAGGTGGGCGGATTATGAGGTCAAGAGATAGAGACCATCCTGGCTAACATGGGAAACCCAAATACAAAAATTAGCTGGGTGTGGTGGCATGTGCCTGTAGTCCCACCTACTTGAGGCTGAGGCAGGAGAATTGCTTGAACCTGGGAGGCAGAGGTTGCAGTGAACCAAGTTGGCACCACTGCACTTCAGCCTGGTGACAGAGCAAGACTCCTTCTCAAAACAGTAATAATAATAATGATAATATCATTTCATATATTTGCTTAAATATCCTTTAGTTGCTCACCACAGCTTTAAAGAATAAAGTCCGGAAACTTGCTGCTGCTTCCAAAACCCTTCATTGTATGACCACTCTCTGTCTTGTATTCATACAATCCATATTCTAATCATACCATATTGCTTATGGTGATTACAATGTGTGTTTGCTTATAGGATTCATCCAAGCTGAAATGCATTTCTTTGCCTTCTTCAGCTCCATTTTATCTCTCATAGCAGTCTCACCTGTCCTGAGAAACTTTTTACCCCTGTGCTGATACTGAAGTGCCCAGCTCTATATTCCCCTAACATCCTTTGCATGACTCTTTAACATCGCTTGCAAATTTTATAATCATTAATGATTAATTGACTTCCTGTCCCATGGACTGTAACTCTGTGAAAGAAGCAACTATCTTATTCCTTTCTGTATGCACAGCCTCTAGTACAAGGCCACATTTATTATCTGACAAATGAGCTATCTTTTGACTGTATTTTATTAAATGAATGCGGACCCTTTAGAGTCTATATTCATTTTCTAGTGTCTCCATAACAAAGTACCACAGACTGGATGGCTTAAATAACAGAAATTATCGTCTCACAGTTCTGGAGGCCAGAAGCCTAAGATGTTGGCATAGCAGTTTTTTTCTAAGGCCTCTCTCCTTGACTTATAGATGGTTTTCTCTTTGTACCATTACATGGCATTCCCTCTATTCATGCCTGTGTCCTAATTCTGTCTTCTTATAAAAACATCGGTCATATTAGCTAATGTCCCACCCTAGTAATCTTATTTTACTTTAATTACCTCTTTAATGATTCTGTCTCCAGATACAGTCACATTCTGATATATTGAGGGATAAGACTTCAACATACGATTTTTTGGAGGTATACAATTCAACCCATAACAGAATTTCTTAGCATAGTGACATATTTAGTGATTAGAATGCTATGGTCTCAAGTAGCTCTTAGTTCTAAGAAGATCTTTCTTGCATGTACCCTTGTGCCTGAAAATCTGTATCTACCAAATTTAAAAAATTAGAAGAAGCAACATGAAGTCCTTGAAGAAGCAGCTGACAGAATCCTCACATTTTTTTCCCATGGCCACGGTGATTACTCAGATTCCTGTCATCATCTTTCATCTGGAATTCTGCAGCAGCTTCAGTGTGATTGACTTCTCACTAGTCTTGGACTCTTCCAGTCTTCTTTCTACCCTACTGTCCAGAGATTCTAAAACGTGACTCATCATCTCTGACCCGGCTATATCCCTGTGGAAGATCCCCACTACCTTCAGGATGACATCCAAATCCCTCTCAATGGCTCACAAGGCTCTTCATGATCTCATGCACCCTCTTTCCTGGCCTGTTTCTTGCTACTCCATCCATTGCTTTTATTACCCTACTGGTATTCTTAATAGCTTTAGTTTTTCCAGTTTGTCAAGGCTTCTTGAGACTATCTTAGTAATTTGGCTTTTTGCCTGATATGCTGTTGAGATCCTCTTCTGTGCCTTGTCTCCTGTATACCCTCCAGGCTGTAGCCTGCACATCCGTGAACCTGGGGCTTCCTGGTCCTGCTGTGTGCTTCTCTGTCAGTTCCATTTCCTCATCCCTCTGTAAGGGATCCTTTCTGTGAGCTATGATTGGGCTTTGTTTTTCTCTCTCACCATCTGCATTGTATCGGGAGAGCAAGAACCATGTCTTGGTCATGTTGAATTCTCACATTGAACTTTGTGCCTTGAACAAAATGGGCATGCAGTATGTTTTTGTACAGCACTAGAGGGCTGAGTGTTAAAACCACTTGAAAATATCAACTTAAATAGTCTCCACATTTTAAAAATAACAGCTTCATTGAGATAACTTACTTGCCAAAAATTGTCTCTTTCAACGTATGCAATTCAGTGGTTCTTTGTATATTCACGGTGTTGTGCATCCATCACCAATATCCAAGTTTAGACCATTTTTATCGTCATCCAAGAAATCTCATACCCTTTAGTGATCATTCTCTATTTTCTTCTTCCCTAGCTCCTGGAAGTCAATGGATTTGCCTATTCTGGATATTATACATAAAATGACATAATGCAATATGTAGTATTTTGTGATTAGCTTCTTACATTTCTTATTGTAATGTTTTCAAGGTCCATCCATTTTGTAGTAGGTATCAATATTCTATTTCTTTTTATTGCTAAGTAATTATGGATATGCCACATTTGTTTATCCATTCATCAGTCCATGTATATTTGGGTTATTTCTGGTTTTGGGGGTATTAATAATAATGCTGTACATTTACACACACATTTTTGCGGGAACATATGTTTTTAATTATCTTGGATATATACCCAGAAGTGGAATTACTAGGTCATATGGAAACCCTATGTTTAGCTTTCTAAGGAATTTTCAAATTTTCCAAAGCTACTATATCATTTTACATTGCCACAGCAATGCAAAGAATTCTAAATTTCTTCAAACACATCTTCATCCACACTTGCTATTGTCCTTAATTTTTATCATGACTGTCCTAGTGGGTGCCCTGGTTTTGATTTGGATTTCCCTGATAGCTAATAATGTTAGGTATATTTTCATTTACCATTGGCCATTTGTATATCTTCTTTGACGAAATGTCTATTAAATTTATTAGCTCATTTGTAGTTGGATTATTGGTCTTTTTACTGTTGAATTTTAACAGTTTTAAGAAATATATTCTGGATACAAGTCCTTTGTTAAAATATGAGTTGAAAATATTTTTGCCCATCTTGTGGGTTGTCTTTTAACAAGCTTGATGGTGTCTATTGAACCACAAAATATTAAACATAGATGAAGTAAAAATATGAATATTTTTGTTGTTGCTTCTGTTTTTGATGTCATATCTAAAAAACACACTGCCTAACACAAGGTCACAAAGATTTACTTCTCTTTTCTTCTAAGAGTTTTAAAGTTTTAGCTGTTACATTTTGTCTTGGATCCATTTTAAGTTAATTTCTGTATACAGTATGAGGTAGGTGTCTAAATTCATTACTTTGCACATGGATATCCAGTTATTTTGGCATCACTTTTTGAAAAAAAATTCTTTCTTTATTGTATTTTTTTATCTTTGTCAAAAACTAATTGACCGTACAGGTAAGGATTTATTTCTGGACTCTCTTTTCTATGCCACTAATTTTTTTTATTATTATGCCTGTACTTTTGTCTTGACATGACATCCTTTGTAGTAAGTTTTAAAATCAGGAAATATGAATACTCCATCTTTGTTCTTTGCTTTCAGACTTTTGGATATTCTGGGTCCCTTGTATTTCCATATAAATTTTAGGATCAGATTGTCAATTTCTGTGAAAGAGGCCAGCTGAGATTTTGATTGAGATTGGGTTGAATATGTTTGCAAATCAATGTGGGCAATATTGCTATCTTAGCAATAGTAAATCATCTGATTCATAAACACAGGATTTCTTTTCACTTATATATTTTTCCCACTTTTTTCAATGGCATTTTGTAGTTTTTCTTGGATAAGTCATATGATTCTTTTGTGAAGTTTATCCCTAAGTATTTTATTTTCAATGTTAGTGTAAATGAATTTCTTTTCTTAATTTCATATTAAATTGTCTTTAAAATAGGAGAAGTTTTTGCACTTTTAAAGGTTATATATATCTGGAACATCACAAAAACAGGATTTCAATCTGGGGATCGTCTGAGCATTTTAGATTTTCAAAGGACATGGGCCACTTTGAAGAAGGAAAAAAAGTTGTTTTCTTTGTGGTCACTTAAAGCTGTACATGAACCAAAGGACATGCAAAATATTAAGGAAGATATATATACACACATATATAAATACATATAATTATATAATTTTGTGTTCTGTTATCAAATTAACTGTGTAACATGTACTCATTCACGTGTGAATCATGTGATTTGCAAAATATACTAAATTTTGAAATTGTAAGTAACCATGCAGATTTTATGCATTTATAAAGCCTATCGACTATATGAAATTTAATGAGTAATGGTTTAAAAATAATCATTAGTGTCACTGGAAGTATTTGCACATGGAATCTTCCATTACATAAGTCAAATATGTTGAGTTTTGGATGGACATCAGGGTGTCAAACTAGTCAACAAAAAAATTATTAATACTATGCTTACATATAGAGCAAGAAGAAACATATTAAGAATGGTATGACTAAATATAAGTTATCTGTAGACATTGTATTTAAAATTTTTCCACATCTTGTATTAACAAGATACCACTTGATATTTCAAAAAAGCATTGTATTAAAGATGTTAGATTGGCTGGTAATTTTGTAGTGAATACTGAAAATTATTAATTATAATGGGGCTTTTAATTGTTCAACATTCTTGTAATCCTTGCTTCAGGAGTTATTAAAACTACACAGAAGAAAATTATTCCTTAAAAATTATATTCTTTTTAAAGAGTTTATAAAACAGTACTCTTAGTTGACTTTTCTGAAAAGATAGCAAATTTAAAAATGCAAGCACACTCACCCAGAAACTCTGGTTTCGTGATTATTTGTGTACTTGTCTGCAATAATAACAGGATTTGACAGCAGAAACCAGCTGATGACTTACATTTTCTGAAACGCACTGAATCGAAACCTATTGAATCAATCACTATTGGTAAACATTGTCAAGATAAGAATGGGCTATTGTTTCGTCCCTGGAAGATCTATCTATATAACTATCTTCCATTTGTTATACTATGTATTTTAGACTGAGAACATCTTAATATAAGAATAATACCAAAGGCGAGGAAAGCAAATTTTAAGAATATATGGTTGAGGCATCTCTTCATACTTACAATGAAAGATGGCATAATTTGTTAATATAGCAGTACACAAGGGTTGAATATTTTTTGTTTATGCTTTGTAAATGTTGTGGAAATCAGGCAGTTTTAATTTACTTTCAAATAGTGTTAGTTTTAATCATCATTTAGCAACTGTGTAAAATAAGTTATTAGTCTCAAATATTATTGCATTTGTAAGATCCTATTCAAGCATTTGTTATTTGTCCTTTCTTGAAGTGAATATTAGTTGGTTTTCAGACTTAAGCTATGATATCGACTCACAGTATAGTTTAACTTAAATAGTTTCCTTGATAAAAAATGATGTCAGGTATATTTAGGATGCAAATTAAAATATTTAGTAAAATGTTATAATCTATAAACTATAACATTACAATCTCCTTTATAATAAAAATATCACATATATTGCTTAATTTTCTTTTACTTAAAGAAAATTAACTGCTGTTAAAAATTGTGGTATTTTTCATATTCCTTTAACTTTATTTTTAATTTATGAAAAACATTTTTCTGCTGGTTCAAAACATTAAAAAATTTTCAAGGAAAATTTCACATTTAGCTCATAATGATAAATACTTATCCTATATAGTAAGACTTACCTAGAATAGGTATATTTCTTTTATAACATATCTTATGTTCTTCTGAGAAATAAAACATATTAAGAATTAAAAGTTCTGACACGTGGTTAGAGAAACCGACCTTTAAGGTTTCTTGAAGTTTAATGTTTCCAATAATTTTTTGCTGCCTTTTTTTTTTTTTGAGCAAGAACTTGTAAATCTATAGAAGTTCCCAACAAAAATGCAGTTTTGTTTCTACAATAATTAACTTTTAAATATAACCTTCAAAAATGTATTTTCTTATAAGAGTCCATTAAGGTATAAAGTTAATACCTAAAGCACACAGTGGAGCATTTCATTTCTTTCTCAGTATTTTTCAAAGAAATCACTGTGCTTCCAGTTTACCCTTATTTCTTTCTTCCTGCAATCCTGTAAGTAAATAAAATAAAATGTTTTAAAGTCATTAAAACCTAATAAGAAACTAGAGGGTTATAATAGATTACATTTTCTTTGTGGTGAGCTGACAGGATAGATCTAATAGTCTTGAATGCCCTTATGACATATGACAGATGAAGTAGCATCTACATCCTCAAGGGAGGATGTCTGAAATTAAAGACACACAGAGTCTCTACTCTACCTTGAGGAGATTAGACAGCCCTCTAAAAGGCTTGAGGTTGGGGACTACAGTTCTCTGGCCTCAACCATTCACCCCAGATTTAAGAAAGGAAAGCACTCTTAAGGAATCGTTCATGCGAAAAATTTCAGTCACCTGATTGCCAAAGAGTAAGCCACCATAAAAATGATGAGGCTGGGTGCAGTTGCTCAAGCCTGTAATCCCAGCACTTTGGGAGGCTGAGGAGGGTGGATCACGAGGTCAAGAGATCGAGACCATCCTGGCCAACATGGTGAAACCCCATCTCTACTAAAAATACAAAAATTAACATGGCCATTACAGCGTGTGCCTGTAGTCCCAGCTACTCAGGAGGCTGAGGCAGGAGAATTGCTTGAACCCGGGAGGTGGAGGAGGAATATTGCTAAAGCTACACACTTTGGGCTGTTTCCAACGTATACAGTAGGTGTCGCTGGGTGTGCCTTCTCAGTAGATAACTACACTGATATTAAAATGAAGGTGGCAACCAAGTAGCTAAGTTTAATTTGAGCTGCATTCATTTTCTATTGTTGCAGAACAAATAACTCTAAAATTTAGCAGTTTAAAACAGTAAACATCATCTCACAAAATTTCTATAGATTAGAAATTCAGGAACAGTTTATCTGGGTTTTCCTGGCTCAGGGTCTATCATGAAGTTTTATTCAATATGTCCTTTAGATGTCATCTGAAGAACTGACTGGAGACAGTTGGTGACTTTCTGGGTGGCTCCTTCACACGCATGGGAAGTGCTGCTTGCTGTGGGCAGGAGGCCTCTATCCTTTTCACAGAGCTACTGAGAGTTTTCAAGATGAGGTAGCAGGGGCCTGGCTGTGAAGGTGGGACTTGGACAGCGGACCAAACTGAGGACTAGCTAAAAAATGGACAGGACAGAAGCAGCTTCCCATAAGACCATTGCCATGGCCATTACAGCCTCTTTCCATGGCAATGATCTGCAACCCAGTAGTTATTGCTCTTTTCCTAGAAATTTTTGTATTATCCACCCCTTACTCTGCATGCAATTGAAAGTAGATTTGAACATGATTGCAGAACTGCCTTAAGCTGCTGCTCTCTGTCTATAGGTTAACTCTGCTCTGCAAGAAAAGTCATGGAGCTATAACACTGCCTAGAACTGCAACACTGAATTCTTCTAGCTGTCAGCTCACCCTTGAATTCTTTCCTGGGTAAAGCCAGGACTTCTTGCAGGCTCAGTCCCACTTTGGGGCTCCTCTGTCCCACATCAGTGACACTGGAGTGTTCCCACTGGAGTGAATTATCCCACAGAGAGCAAGGTTGAAACCAGTGCCTTTTATGACTTGGCCTCAGAAGAGACATACCATCATTTCTGGAATATACTATTGTTTACACAGACTAGCCCTATTCAAAGTGGGAGGGGACCACAGAATACATGAATTTTTGGAGGTGAGGTTATTGGGAGCCATGGTGGAGGCTGAGTACCACAGAGTATAGGAACTCTTTTGGATTATTAGTAAAGATGGACTTATGAGAATAAGTTGTTCTTTTTTTCTGAAACAGTCCTTCATCTCCCTTTTCTATGCCTCTTTAAGCACCCTCCATTTCCAAATCCCAGTACTTCTAAGCTGTCTCCTTATTCCTCAGGGCTCTGCTGTGGTGCCTTTCTCATCCTTTCTCCCTCATGAAGTCAACATATATGTATTAAGGGCAACTTGTATGCCAGTCACTGTTCCAGTGAAAAAACTGCTCATTTCGCAGAGCTTACCTTTTATAAAGTAGCTGCTTTTCATAGTAAGTAGTCTCCTGTCATCCACAATTTTCAGTTTTATCCTATTAGCATTCTGCTAAAATTACTGTATGTCTAATAAGAAAAACAAATTTGAGGTAAGAGATCAATGATTGGCACTATATCTTGCAAGAACTGCTTGTATTTCAATAGAATTATTCTATAATTTATTGAAAGCATAAGGTGGGATTTTAAGGCCCTGAGGCAGATACTAAGCAGAGGAGGGAAAGTCTCATTCGCACTAATTTCCGTGCTTTAAATCACCATAGAACTACTTTCATTCAATGAAAACCATTACCATCAAGTTTTCTCATTCAGCATGTTGTTTTGCAGAACCTGGAAATGCAAGAAAGAAGAAAAAAGTATATTTCAAGCCTAAACAGGGGCAAAACACATTGATATAGTTACCTCCATGATCACATGAGGAAACTCAGAGATTAATGTAACTCATGTTGCCATTTCCTTTTGAAATTGATACAGTGTGATTTGAATTTCCTTAAGTATGAGAAAAAGACATGGATCATCTTTTATATGTGTTTATATCCTAACCCAGTGTTTCAGGGATTGTGGCATTTATATTTGTGACTAACTCTAAAGCATCTTTCCACAGGGCTTCTTATTATTATTTTTGTATATTTTTTAGTTTTAAAGCTGTTTAGACCAATAAATCTTTCTCCAAATGTCACATTGGTCAGCAATGGAGGAGGTAAATGGAAACTAATGACACTCATCAAGTTGATGATGTGAATGATATATTGGATCCAATCACTTAACACTTTCATAAAGTCAATATCAGGGAAAAAAACTAGGCTCTTATTATGGTAAACTGTATTTGTACTGTCAGCATTCTGTGATTTATTACAAACCCATGGCTAGGATTAGGATATTATAAATTGGGGAAAAATGGAAGGCTCATTAATTTTTTATACCCACAGGTGGAAGACATGCAGTGGGCTAACAGAGAACACACTCACCCAGCATCTGTCTGCAGCCTGCCATGTAAGCCGGGGGAGAGGAAGAAAACGGTGAAAGGGGTCCCTTGCTGCTGGCACTGTGAACGCTGTGAAGGTTACAACTACCAGGTGGATGAGCTCTCCTGTGAACTTTGCCCTCTGGATCAGAGACCGAACATCAACCGCACGGGCTGCCAGCTTATCCCCATCATCAAATTGGAGTGGCATTCTCCCTGGGCTGTGGTGCCTGTGTTTGTTGCAATATTGGGAATCATCGCCACCACCTTTGTGATTGTGACCTTTGTCCGCTATAATGACACACCTATTGTGAGGGCTTCAGGACGTGAACTCAGTTACGTGCTCCTGACAGGGATTTTTCTCTGTTATTCAATCACCTTTTTAATGATTGCAGCACCAGATACAATTATCTGCTCCTTCCGACGGATCTTCCTAGGACTTGGCATGTGTTTCAGCTATGCAGCCCTTCTGACCAAAACAAACCGTATCCACCGAATATTTGAGCAGGGGAAGAAGTCTGTCACAGCACCCAAGTTTATTAGTCCTGCATCCCAGCTGGTGATCACCTTCAGCCTCATCTCCGTCCAGCTTCTTGGAGTGTTTGTCTGGTTTGTTGTGGATCCCCCACACATCATAATTGACTATGGGGAGCAGCGGACACTAGATCCAGAGAAGGCCAGGGGAGTGCTCAAGTGTGACATTTCTGATCTCTCACTCATTTGTTCACTTGGATACAGTATCCTCTTGATGGTCACTTGTACTGTTTATGCCATTAAAACCAGAGGTGTCCCAGAGACTTTCAATGAAGCCAAACCTATTGGATTTACCATGTATACCACCTGCATCATTTGGTTAGCTTTCATTCCCATCTTTTTTGGTACAGCCCAGTCAGCAGAAAAGGTAAGTGGCAGAAAGTGCTCTTGACAACTTTTACTGGATTTAACATCTTCTTTTAGTATGCTTTTCCTCTTTTTTCTTTTTTTTTCATTCACATATTTTCTCAGGATGCTTTAGTCTGTGCTATTCTTACCTAGAAAAAAAAAAATATATATATATATATATATATATATATATATATATATATATATATATATCTCAAGGTCATATTGCTTTGAATTTGTGTTGACAAAGGCTGATTTTCCATGGAAAACAATTTAATGTGTCCTCTTTGGCAAGGTTGAAGATTGACAGAGCCCACATCACTTTCTGAGTCTCTCTTCCCAGCTCTGCTATCGGCTAACATCACTGTTCTTTTCCAAATGTTAATTAAAAGAGGGAGGAAGAAAGGGCAGACGTGGTTCACAAGGGTGAGCTGTCCCCGAGATATGCCACTGCATGATAAATGCCTTCTTTTCTGTTCTAATGTAACTCTGGGAAAAAGCCATTGCTTGGTAATTATGATGATTTTAGTCATGGAAGCAGTTTATGATGAAATCCTCACACACGCACACACACACACACACACACACACACACACACACACACACACACACAAACTGAAATGGCTTCGTTCAGTCTGAACCATCTTACTATTTCTTTTCAGTCCCAATTCTTGTTACTTTTTCATATGTGGAAGATGATAGTGAAGGTAAAGAAGGCAACAGTGGATGATTATATAAAGCAGTTTATAAATTTTAGAAGGCAAAGATCAATGGACCCCCCCAAAGTAATTTTTTGTCACTAATCTCCCATTAATGTTTTCCACATGAAATACTGCTGGTAAAGAAAATCTGTACATGAAGGGAGTGTTTGCTGAGTTGAATGTTGTAGTTCTACGTACAGAAAAACAGAGAACTAAGGTAAACTAAATTCCAAGGTTTGAGTAGTGGGATGGAGATAAACCAGCTTGAAAAACAGAAGAAAATGCTATTGTTCTGTAATGATAGCCCTTCCACCCTGACGGGCATGTGAGAGAGTTCTTCTTTCAGAGTGAGGACTTGATTATTCTATCCTCTGCCACCAGAAATTGTGAGAAAAATCAAACCTCCTGGGGTAATTACATTTCCCAGGCTATAACATTCCAAGGAGGTTCTGCATGACCCAGCAGCAAATCCCAGCAAATTCAGAGAAAATTTCCACAAGAAGGGTACAGAAAGCTCATTAGTATGAGTATTCATCCCTTCCTCAGTCAATGTGGCCTTCAACTATTTTTGGACAAATAATGTACTTCGGCAGACTTGCTGCTGAAGAGAGTAAACTTGTTATTCTATTAAAAAGGTTTCTGAAAATTTATTTTCAAAAATGGTAAATTTAAAAAATAACCATTTTCTCTGAGAACAGTAATATTGCAGAGTTGTGGATGCCCCCTGAGGAGCAGTGATTTAGATGATAAGAATTTGACAGTGAAATGGACACATGAATATGCCAGAGGGTGGAGGTTGCCCTGTGTTGCTGAGACTGTGGGATTTGTTCATTCATTTGAAAGCCTGCGGTTTATGCATAATTTTATGGGTGTCTATATAGCTATGCCTATGCAGATACGATTGGGTGTGGCTAGCAAAATGCCTTTTTCTTTCTTAGCTTTCTGAAATCAAAGTAAATCTAAAAGGTGCACCGAAAGACACATTATAAAATATGTTAATAGATTCATTTTGCATTTATAATATAGTTGGATGTGAAAAAGTCTAAAGAAATCAATTAAAAAGCACTAACTAGGAATTTTGAGAACATTGTAGAGTCCACAAATTATTTAGTCATGAAAATGTCAAATTTAGATAGTCCTTGCTACATCAAGGACTATCATATTATAAATAGCTAAGATTTTGGTACTGAGGTTCTTAATATTATAAAATTATGTGTTACTCTAAATCTATGTCTTAAAATTTGCTACCTGTTATTATTCTCTTTGCAAGTATCTTTTATTATTCAAGACAATACATAAAATGATTGACAAGCTCGGGCAACACAGCAAACCCTATCTCTACAAAAATAAAAATAAAAAATTAGCCAAGCATAGTGGTGTTCACCTTTAGTCCAGGGTATTCAGGAGCCTGAGGCAGCAGGGATTGCTTGAGCACAGGAGTTCAAGGTTATAGTGAGATAGGATCACACCACTGCATTACAGGGTGGGCAGCAGAGTGAGACCTGGTCTCTACCAAAAAAACAATGCTTAAGAATGTTTATGTTTTCACATTGCTTAAACTATTGACATGAATGTTAAAAATGAACAAAACTTGTATATCTCTACAAGAAGGCTTTGAATATGTTCTATTGACCTTGGAGGACCAGAGAGCTGGTCAGTCCTCTATTTTCATTTATATTGCTCAATCAGCCCCATATCATCAACTTGAAGTGTTTACTACAGCTAACCAGCACAGACATCCATTAACCCAGCAGCTCATTATTGAGCATTGTGTCCAGCATTGTGCTAATTATTGAGCCCATGTCAGTCGGCTTCCCTGAGCCTCCTTTGCAAGGCTCAGTCTGGCTCCCAGCCCATGCCTTCTTGATAACTGCCAGCACCAGCAAGGTGCCAGGCTCAAAGTCAGAAAAGGATCAGACTCAAGGGCAGGAGAAGACGGTGAGGGGTCAGAAATGAGATGAGAAAGCGAAGCAGAGAACTGTGCATTCTGTAACTGTGCAGTGGTGACACCGAATTTACAACATGCAGAACAGCAAAATGTCTTCCAGTATGCATTTAGTTGTTTCTTCTCAGAATAACGTCAGAGAATGCATCGAACCATACAGGTCTCTGAAATTACAAGCAGCAGGAATAAAAAGTAAACTTAGTTGAAAAGTTTAGACCAATGTTTTAAAAAACACTTGGATAAAATCAACTTATAAAGGGACACTTGTAGCAGTTATGAAGACAGACAGCTTTTCAAAGTATCTTTATTCAATGATATTTAACTTCCCCACATTCCTTTTTCCTCCATTTTTGAAATTATGATGAATCATTTTTCCCGATAGATTTGAGTAACATCATTTGTAACTACTGCCGAATTGAACTAAATTATGGTATAAACGCACCTTTTGTTTTTCTGTAGAAAAGTAGTGTGAAGGAAGGGTAGATCACTGAGGCATGGCCACAGTAACACAAACTAACATAATTGTACTGAAAAGAGAAAAAAATTAAAATATAATTAACTTAATAGTCAGAAGAAGTATCCTTAGGGATGGTAAGGGTCTGTAAGGATGGCAGAAATCTCTAAAACACTTATTTTATCTTCCTTAATTGGGCTTTTAAAATCGAGATAATCAGAGAAGGGTTATGACACTGTCAACCACCAATGAGCACAGTGCTTCATCTAGAGCAACAGATGGAAACAAAACAAAATACCCTCGATGTGGAAAAAAAAAAAAAAAAAAAAAAAAAAAAAAAAAAAAAAGAAAGAAAGAAAAGAAAAAAACTTCCAATAAATCTCAAACCAGCTTTTTTTCCTGTGGCCTCAGGACGCATAGCAGCTCAAGTCAAAGATTTGGGTGTTGCCTTAGACTCCTCCCTCTACTCATTTCTGCCCTTTTTCTTAACATTAGAGCTCTTCGTATAGTCCATTCTCAATAAATGATATTCAATGAGTTAATATTAATGACATAATAATATAAATGCATATTGGTGATTTAAGTGAGACTATGGCACAATGGGAATCTTCTGTATGCATCTTATTGTAATCTCCATTATAACAATTTTTTTTTCTAAAAATCATTTGTTTCCCATTTAATGATGGGCCAGGTAGATTCTTTTTCTAAAAATTTGCCATTATCGCCTATTCTCAAGTAAGGCTACTACATATTTAGAGAGAAGGGCAAGAAAGAATTATTACAGTTGTCCTTTGTTCCATCCAGAACTCACGAAGCAAAAGAGAATTGACGCAACTGTTAAGATACTTTTGCCTTATCACCTCTCTTATTCTTCTTCTGTATTTACGGGCAGAAGAGTGTAGGGATACACAGGTGAGCCAGTGGAGTAAGAAAGAGCATAAGCTCCTGAGTGTAAAAACTTGGGTTCAAATCCTGCGTCTGCTAAATAGCTGAGAAAACATGGGCAAGTGGCTATGTGTCTACTGGTGCTAATGAGCTCCTCCTGGGCAATACAGATTTCAATACAAAGCAGGGCAAAGCAATCACCTGCCGTCTGCACCCAGCCCTGTTCTGGAACTAGATTGAGTTCATATATTCTGGGGAAAAGCAGGAAGAGGGTTGTTTATTTAAGACAGACAGACACACAAATACACCTTTTGTCTCTTTATGGTGTGTTTTTGTACTAATAGATACCTCATATTTGTTTTGCTGAAAGTTACATGACAGGAGTCATGAAAAGTGTTTCATGCACATAATAAGCAAGGGATAAATGTTAGCTGCTGTTACCATTAAGCTGTTACTCACGAGGGGAAGGACTTTCTTTGGTTTTGCTCACCATTTTATCTTCAGCACTCAGCATAATACTGAGTCTGTAATAGGTTCTTTAAAAAATATTTATTTAATGACGGAATATATTCAAATGAATTGAATGAGAGGATGGATTTGATTTATGCAAGTAATTGTCTCAATTTCTCCAGCCATTTAGACCATATCTGAGCAGCTCCCCAGCTGAAAGTGTCTCTTCTCCCCTTCCTTCCCCTCCCCTCCCCTCCGCTGCCCTCCCCTCCTCTCTTGTTTCCTTTTTTTGACAGAGTGTTGCTCTGTCGCCAGGCTGGAGTGCAGTGGCGAGATCTTGGCTCACTACAACCTCTGCCTTCCGAGTTCATGCGATTCTCCTGCCTCAGCCTCCTGACTAGCTGAGCGTACAGGCATGGCTAATTTTTGTATTTTTAGTAGAGATGGGGTTTCACCATGGTGGCTAGGAAGGTCTTGATTTCTTGACTTCGTGATCTGCCCGCCTCGACCTCCCAAAGTGCTGGGATTACAGGTGTGAGCCACCGTTCCCAGCCTGAAAGTATTTTTTGTTTGTTTTTTGAGTTGGAGTCTCGCTGTGTTGCCAGGCTGGAGTTCAGTGGTGCGATCTCGGCTCACTACAACCTCCGCCTCTGAGTTCAAGCAATTCTCCTGCCTCAGCCTCCTGAGTAGCTGTGGCTACAGGCACACGCTACCATGCCCAGCTAATTTTTATGTTTTTAGAAGAGACAGAGTTTCATCATGTTGGCCAGGATGGTCTTGATCTCCTGACCTCGTGATTCCCCTGCCTCAGTCTCCCAAAGTGCTGGGATTACAGGCATGAGCCACCACACTCTGCCTGAAAGTGTTTTCTTAAATATAGAGGCTTTCCCAAGAAAGTAGATCTTACAGATTACAGCAGTTAAAGAGGGCTGTGAGAGAGAGAAGAATCTAGAGCATTTGGAGATAGGACAGAGTTGTTCCTGAGGCAATATGTACCTGCCTTCAAATATTTAGCAGACAATACTGGAAGAAAGAAAATATCATCAGAGGGCAGTTTCTGAAATCTCTATATTAATTTTAAAGTGAATAACTCTAATGAAAGTTTTGAGAGGTAGTTCTGAGATCAGTAATAAAATTCCTGCTCTAAGGAATAGTCCAGATGGGAAAAGAACAGACTGAAAATCCTGCAGAAAGAGTGTCAATAATCTGGACAACGATAGAAGAGATTTGCAGAATAGATCAAACCCGAGGAAAATTTTCAGCTGTGCCTTGTCTCCTGACATTTCTTCATTTCCCTAAAGGGGGGAAGTAGAAATGATTTTCAGTATCCACATTGTATATGTGTAATTGTTGCATATAACTACCCTAGGCTACCTCTTGGTAAAGTATATACCATTTTCTTTAATTGTCGGTTCACAGTCATTTGAAGCGGATCCTTTTGAATTGTGCCACGTTATGGAACTATTTAATGTAGTGTGGTAGATTTTTTATGGACAAGATCAATTATACCAGACTGTTGCCATCTGCTCTGGAAGGGGAAAATAAATTTTTTAAAAACTAGAAAAGAAAGCATTTATGTGGTCTCATTTATGCACTTAATTAAAATGATATGCTTGTGAAGCTTTAGAGGAGACATGGAATTCTCATGCAGGGAACATGCAGGCAGGCCTGCTTAAGTATCTCTCCTAGGGAATGCTGCCTTATTCAAGTTTTGGTTGTTTTTTTTTTTTTTTTCTGATTGTGCTACATATTACTCCTGCAGAAAATTACCAACTTTAACATTTAGAGGAATTATTTTGAGGGAAGCCATCTTCTTTGATAGCCCAAAGAAGCATTTGCTCAATTAATCTTTTTAGATTACACATCCTATTTTGGGAGGTTCTGAGGAAGCTGTGGGGCTGAAGATTACTTAAATGTTGATTATTAGAAACATTGTGGTATTTTTATACTCATTTTTCAGTTGAAATTGAGTTACAAAGAGTTTGAATTCTCTGCCCAAATTGCAATAATTTATGCAACTAGACCATTAGATACTCAGTCTGGGAACTTATACCTGGGAACTTATACCTAGAGCTAACATGTTGAAATTGTTCAGCTTTGTGAATATGATTGAAAAATCCTGGGGTACTAGATTTGATTAAGAGTGAAATGTAAATATTTTTAGAGTCATACTGACCATGACTTTATGTTAAACTGCTTCAGGAGAATATCATATACACAAACCTAATCTTTTCTACACAGACAGAACCTTAATGACATCCAGGACTGTGGCTAATACAGAATGCAGTGACTGATTTACTGACTGTGATTTTGTAAGACATTTCTTATGATTCAGTAGATGCTTATATCTTATGGAACATACAGGGTGCCAGAAAGAACAGATTGCAAGCAAACAGTTCCTTTTGGCTGTAACCACATATATATGTATATATATTTTTTTATGTTGAGAAATTTAAAAGAAAACTCTAAATGTAGCATCATATGGGTTAGTACCACCCACCTTAAAGTGTAGAAAAAATATTTAACCAAGTATTAATATATATTCTGGGCTATCTAAAATAAATTTGAAACAGATTTATTTGAATAATTAGAAGAAATATATAAAGAGAAATTTAATCTGGTTTCTGGTTCAAGATAATGGCTGGCACAAAGGTATATATATATATATATCTCCTCCATCTAAGGTAACAATTAAATGACAAAAATAATGAGAGTTTAAAAAAGAAAGAAAGAAGACTAAGAGAAAAGGAAAAAGAGAGGGAGAGAGAATGAGAGGAAGCCATTACATTGTTAGAACCAACATTTGGTAAAACTGAGAAACTCTTGAAAAATAAAAACCAGTTGGGTCTGATTTATGGAGAAATTAAGAGAAGCACAACCCCAGATGTGTAAGTGGTTCTCACTATAAAAGTCCCACATAATTTCCAAACCAAAAATCACCATGAAGGCCTAAAGCAGGCATCATGGTGACCATCAGGGAAATATTTAAAGAGCTGCGTTTCGGAAGATCTGGGCCAGTTTGGCTCCTCAATTCCGCTTTCTGCTCCAACCTTAATGTAGAAAGAGTGCAAGTTAAAATGAAGAACTCTAAAGAATGCAAATTATGTGAGGACAGGGGACTTCTGTACGTATAAGGCACTGAAAGAGAAGGGGCAGAATTGGAGGGGATTTTATTTCAGATACGGCCAGGGAGAACTAGGATAGGAATTGAAGTTTCTCAGCTCTTAGGACAGGTTTCTCCTGGGGTAAGCTCCAGGTGGCTTGCTTGCCAGTATCCACACATCTTTAAGAGAAGCGAGCCAGATAAAACAATAACTAACCTCACAAGTTCATAGTCGGTTCTCTCAAACAAAGAAAACAGGCCCCACTGGTAACCTTTGTCATGCATCCTGGTCCTTCTATCATAATTCTACATCAACAGCCAAGGATGGCAGGATAACTGCAGAAAACCCAGAGCTGAATTTTAAAAGACTAAAAAGGAAATAAACAAAACATCATTAACCGACTCAAAAAAAACAATCCCACAGGTAATTCAGGAAATATAAGAAAATGTTCTTACAAAACACATTCTTAATTAGTATTTTGAGAGTGAATCAAGAAAATATTGAAAACACACCCATGCACACACATACAGGTGGCTATGAAAAATATCAATCAGGGAATAAGAATATTATCCTGGAAATTAAAATTATGAATGTGAAAATAAAAAGCTGAACAGATGTGCTGAAACACAGGACTAGAGCAGAGATCTAGAGGGCAGAATAAAAGTCAGAACCAGAAAGACAAGTGAAAAAAAGGAAAATATAAGGAAAAGTTAAAACATATGGAGCATAAATACAAGATACCAATATATATCTAATAAATATCCTAGAAGAGGAAACAGAGACAAAGAATGAAAATAATCTAAAAACAAAACAGAAGGACGTTTTCACAACTGAAGAAAGAAAATTCTTAAAAGTGATAAAATGGAAAGGGCCAAACATCTTAGTAAATTTTCACTAATTGATGGAAAATTCTAGGAACTTTTAGAAGGGGAGTAAAAGATACCTGCAAAGAATGAACATCAGATCTCATGTGCCTCCCTGAATTATAAACAGAAATGAGCAAAGTCTTTCTTGAGGGAACAGTGTTTTAAACTTAAAATTGTATTGCCAACCAAACTATCAATCAATATGAGGCTGAAAATGTAAATGGCCCAGAAAATCTGGTGCCTACATATCTACGTATGAATTATTCTAGGTGTAATACAACAAAACAAAAAAGGCATGTCAGTTATGAGACAGGCAGTGGCAATCATATATGATCTAGAAAGATTTTTTTTTAACTTGGGAAAGGATATATTAGACCCTGGTGATTAATATATCCACTATATATTCGTGTATATCCATAATGCTTTAAAAGCAAGGATTCTAATAATTAGGCTTACTCCTTTTCTGTAAGTCCAGTTTGCTACTTGAATGAATATGCAGGGAATAACATTTAGTAGCCATAATATAGTAATTGTTTTTTGAATCGGTCTTACATTGTTAGAAGGAATCTAGAAAAAAAAAAACAGAAGTATTAATTCATCTACTAATGTGAGTATAAATATTTTATAAACCCTGTAAATCAAAAATATTAACATAACTAAAAAATTGAGGGATCTGGCCAGGCACTGTGGCTCACGCCTGTAATTCCAGCACTTTGGGAGGCCGAGGCCAGGAGTTTAAAACCAGCCTGGCCAACCTACTAAAAATATAAAAATTAGCCAGATGTAGTGGCAGGTGCCTGTAATTCCAGCTACTCGGGAAGCTGAGGCTGGAGAGTCTCTTAAAACTGGGGGACAGAGGTTGCAGTGAGCTGAGATCATGCCACTGTACTCCAGCCTGGGTGATAGAGTGAGACTCTGTCTCCAAAAAACAAACAAACAAACAAACAAAGAGGGGTCTGTGAAAAGGGACAATAGAGAAGGGACTTGTGCAAACACTAAATCACTCACCTTTTTCTGTGAGTAGCCAATAGATACAATCTAAAATTGGTAACTCAAGAGATTTGAGTGTATTATTTACACAGCAGGAAAAACAAAACAAAATACCACTCAGACTCATTAATTCTATAGAATGGCATCAGGAGATGGAAGATTATTCAAGTATATGTCATTGTATACAGAAGAATTTAAGTGAAAGTCTCAAGAAAAACTGTTCCAAGATAACATAAAGGCATATTTTCATATTAGGGGCTTTTGATATATAATACCATTTTAAAGAAAATCTTTTAGATGCAGAAATGGATGAATGGTTTTGAATTTGCAAAATGACTCAAAATCTTTGGTGGACACATTGTTTTTGAACATCCTCTTCTTTAGGTTTAGTATGTACGTTTCAATGGTCACAATTTAAGTGTCAACTTATAGCTGGTAATGGCATTTCTTCAAAAATATTTCTTAAATGTTTGCTTTATGCAAAAACCTTTGGTATTCAGGAAAATGCAAAAATGAATAAGAAGTTGTCGAGTTTTTTTTTGTTGTTGTTTTTTGTTTTTGTTTTTGTTTTTGAGACGGAGTTTCGCTCTTGTTACCCAGGCTGGAGTGCAATGGTGGGATCTTGGCTCACCGCAATCTCCGCCTCCTGGGTTCAGACAATTCTCCTGTCTCAGCCTCCTGAGTAGCTGGGATTACAGGCACGCACCACCATGCCCAGCTAATTTTTTGTATTTTTAGTAGAGACGGGGTTTCACCATGTTGACCAGGATGGTCTCGATCTCTTGACCTCGTGATCCACCCGCCTCAGCCTCCCAAAGTGCTGGGATTACAGGCTTGAGCCACGGCGCCCGGCAAGAAGTTGTCAAGTTTTTAAGGGTCAAGTCAGGGAGTTAATACCAAGCGCAGAGGTGACTGGTCAAGGCAGAGTGAGATAATGGAGGTGAAGTGCACAATATGCTGTCTTGGGACCAGGGATGATGAACAGATGAAGGAAGTCTCCATGAAGGAAGTGGGAATTTAAAAAGGCTTTGAAAGAGGGAAACAAACAGATGGAAACAGCCTTCTAGACAATAAGAACTTTGAGCTTACACTTTCAGAAAAGGGAAAGTCAGGCATTGTTTGTAAAACCTGTGACCAAAAAAACTTGTTAATAACATACCTTTTACACTGAAAAAGTATTTTTCAGTGTGGGTGAAAAATTATATGATTACCATAAAATAAGGATGGTCCGATAATTGGAGTTATTTCATGAAAGGATATAAGCCAAGTTTGTACTTCATTTGCTAGGGATTTGAGTATATTTAATCTTTTTGAGCATGGCTATGTTCTCAGTACCGTGATATTTTGTGAAATTTCTCTGTCTGTGGAGAGTCTGAAGAATTACCAGGCATATGGATAAGAAAAAAGACAATAACAAGTTTATTAAGGAAACCACACAAGAAATATTGGGGGCTTGACATTGTGGCATTGGAAGTGAAAGGAAGAGGACTCATTTCAAGTGGAACTGGGAACAGAAGACAATGGAAAGTGGGATGTTTGCAGTTTATGGCATGTGATTGTGCTTATAATGTACAACCTTCTTTGGGGCTGCTACAAGGGTTCTACCCAATTGGACTTTAAGGAAAAGCCATAGATCCTCTCTGTTCTGGACTAAAAGAGCGAAAAATTTTTTAAATGGCTAATGACTGCATCTAGCCAAATATGGAGAAGAATATTTGGGCTCCAAATAGTGAAAATTGGGTAAAAATCAATTTGTGTGGATAAAAGCAAAGGTAAAGAGACACAGCATGAATATCTGGTAGATTATAATTTTGAGTAAACAAACCTGCTAAATAATGTGGAAACAAATTTTGATAGTTGAAATAAAAGGCACATTCTTTAGAAATAAAAGCCAAATTACTTCTAAATTATGCATCCAATTTAAATATATAATCACCAGTTTATTATATAAATTTGAAAGTTAAATGGATTTTATATTCCAATGTGCTTGGGCCAAGTTTAGAGTAATCTTTATTTTTTCTACTTGTCATGGGCATGACCAAATTCATTAAGTATTTTTTTCTTTACCACACCTCAATTTTATGTAATTTTGAGTGTCCTGCATAAAAGTCAGAATTACTCAGTTTTCAATTATTCTGTTGTTTTTCTTTAAAATCATTTTTTAAAGTAATATGTTGAGTCCATAATGTAATCCGCAGGGTTCTGTATTTTGGCAGTGTTTTGAATCCTGTTAACCAAGACTAGTTTAAACCAATCAAATAGCATCCACGTTTATTGTAGGTTTTTGTGGGGTTTTTAAAAGGAATTAAGGTGACTGTTTTAAAAAAACATAGTTCAAAACTTGCAATCAGTTGAATGTTTTCACCTTAGAATTTTAGACTCTCTGAGTTATTTATTCAGTCAAGTGTATCTTGGGAAAAATACCAAGAAATACAATGTTTTCTTTTGTCGGCTTAAATCCTATAGAATGTAGCCTCCTATATAACCTTTTTGAATATATACTAAGACTTGAATTGCACACACATATGTACTTATAGCTTCTGTAGAAGATTTCATGTTGTCAGGCAAGATTAAATGTCATGTGTTTCTCGTGGCAGCTGTTTTCTCTAAAATCCTCATCTACACAAATTGAATTGAATTGAAAATAGTATTGGTAGATTGTGAGCCTGTCATAAACCCTTAAAGTGTTTACATCAGCATGCAGCTTATCACTGTAGCGCTGTCCTTTCTTCATCAAAACATTTTCCCCATGCTAAAATGTCCAATCAAACCGCAATTTATCGAACACTTGGCTACACTGCCTATTTATTGTTAAGAACCAACAATGACAAGAATGAAATAATTATATTCAAAATGTAAAAGGATGGTGTGTGGAGAAGATGGCAAGAAGACTAGCAATGAATAGAGGCAGCCACTACCATAGGATTGTAACATACATGTCTCCAAAAAAGGCCATCAAATTACTTATTCCCACCTCTCATTATTTTATACTTTTTTTTATGTATAGTGCAGGCATACATTGGTGGCTGCTAGTGGCATGTCCCTATTTTGTATCTTCCCTTCCCCTGCACTCTGGGAAATCACATTACTTTTAGTCTTCTTGTTTCTTTGTCTTCTTTATCTCATCTTCCTTCTGCTCAAGTTGCCCCTGATTTTGGCCTTTCTCCCAGGCACTATTCCCTTGATGTTCTCATCATTCATGTCTCCTGCTAGAAAAGCTGCATTCGTGCTTCCCTCATTGCTCTCTTAATCTCTGCCCTTTTACATGTTCAAAACTGTGAACTAAAACAATCCAACACTGGGATCAAAAAGCAATCCAAACCCCAAATTGTGAAATTAAGCTATCTAAAACTCCACATGTATCATATTTTAAATGGTCACTGTTCATTGAACGTCTTCTATCATGCCAAAAATAAGATTATATTATGTATATTTAAACCATTTTCTTTTCTCTAAGAGATGAACGCTCAAAGGACTTTCAGTGTTTGAAGTGAATTTTACAGATACAGGGAAGTTGTCGAGAATTTTTATGTTCATACTGTAAATAGATCTTGGGTTTAACTTACTACTTTTGTCCATAGGTCTCAGGCTTAAAACCTACTTTATTTTCCTCTGTTATGCTCAATGTCTATTTCATTTCCTCCTTTCTATATCAACATTATCTCTGTTTTTCAGAGATCCAGACTTGGGAGTTGACACCAACTTCTCTTTTCTTTCTACCCTTGTTTGACACTGTCAAAAAATTACAGTACTTGTTTGAAATTTCTACTAGTTCTATATTTTTCCTTCTCACTTCCAAGTCAAATCTCTAGTCCACATCTGGGTGGACTCTGTTTAATTGTAAGATGCTCTTATTTTAGAAAAAAAAAAAATTGTCAGCTACATTAGCACTGATCACTGTACTCAAAACCAACTTCCAGATTTTTGCCATAACGTTATTGCATAATACTTCTTCTTTGTCACTGTTTTTAGATGAGATCAGGCATGTTTAGGGTGGTATGACCAGCGACTGTCACTTCTTTTATAGTTACTCAATCACTTTTCATTTTAACAGCTTCAGTCTGCTGAATACTAACAGCACTGTCTGAGCCAGAGTTGGTCTGCCATCGTGGAGCTTGAATTCTGTAGGAGAGACTTTTTTAAAAGGATAATTATAAAATTAGTTACTCAGTAAAAATTGCTATATGTGCTCTCAGTGGCACTATTAAGGGTTCTTAAAGTAAAATTAATTTCTATTGCCCATTAGCTAAAAACCTAAACTTTCCAAATATTGTCTTTGTTATACCACTCTTTATTTGAGTGAAACGGATTTTCTTAGGAAATCAACTAATCGATGAAATCTTCCCTAACTATTAAAACAAGTTCTGAACACATATGTGCTATATCTCGATGCCCATTATTTTACATTTCTGGATTTGTGTTCTGTGTTGTTCATCAGTTATTTATGCAACTATTTCCATTTCAGTGATTCCTCAGGAAGAGATCATTATAATTCCAGTGCATTCTTCCCAACTTTTCTTGCCAGCCCCACAATCAAAGTGTTGACATTGATAAAAATAAAAGAAAAAAGGATAAATATTTTTAAGCCAATTCTGAGTTTATGTGTTACAAAAAGTGGGTTACAGATAAAAGTAAAGGAAATGATTGTCCTGGTAGGCAAGAAAGTGAGAATTTTGTCTTATTAACGTCTCTGTGGCCTTGATTAAGGAAGTTAGCTTCTCTGAATCTTTGTCCTCTTACCTCAAGTAAAATCAGAACTTGACTAGGTAGTCTCTAAGGGTCTGTTTAATTCTAAGATACTCTTATTTTAGAAAAAAATGCCGGCTACATAAGGAATAGTCAGCTACTCAGAGGCATGACCTAATTTTTAAGCAAATGCACATGAAGATTATTATGCATATTCAGTGAGGGATGCAAATGAATGCAGGAAGCATTTTAGAAGATAAATGTACTTAAGGCAGATTATAGGTCTCATAAACCTTAAGTGCATTCACATCAACATAGCATGATACAAACGTATGATCCAGAATCTGAATTACTTTTCCAAAGAGCCCTATGGGGTATCTATTGGTACCATATGTTCCTTTATGAACTATCTTAGGCAGAAAGAGGAAAAAGACACTCAGTACTCAGTACTTTGCATTAATTCATAAATGTCTTGTTCTCTAGTTTCAAAAATAAAAGTATGAACCACAACAGACACCTCTCAATATATGAGATTTTGCTATTTGTACATTACCTAACTTTTCTTGGGCACATTCTGCTCATCACTACTCCTTGTCTGTCATTCGAATGGTTTTTCCTCTTACAGAAATACATGCGCTACTAGCTGGAAGACTGATGTGACCCTAGATAAGTTAGCGTGTAGAGTAATCTCTTACTAGAAATTGATTTTTTATTTCACTTCACATTAACAAGTTCCTCTTCTACCTCATTTATCCTCTTCTACCACATTTTCCTTATACTGCCAGTTAATGTCGTATCATAAATTGCTCTACCCCAATGCCTAAAACAAAGGGAAGGACATTATGCCTATTAAGCAGTCCTATCATGACACATTGCAAAGTGTTGATGACAAGAATCAGTTAAGTTCTTTTTTATGCCTTTTTCTTTTGTCTCTTCCTGTGGAACCTGATAAAATGCCAATACCTTAAAGTCCTTTTGTAATTGGGAACAAGAAAAGCTCTAATTTTCTTAAAAATAAATTCATTATAGTTTAAGACTTAATTCAAGTATGGGAACCATATAGATGATGAGTTATCTTTCTTTGGTTGAAAATCCTATAGGGCAATGTATCTAAAATAATTGTTTCCCTTAGACTTGAAACTTCAAAAGCAATTGCTTTTCTCTAGAATCCTAATTCCTCAAACTCTTATCACTATCCAGGGGCTCTAAGAAGATATTAGTGCAAGTTGAAATAAATTTTCATTATTTTGAAAAATAAAGACCATATTCACCACACAGAGAATATTTTATATGATCAATTCTAACTGATCACAATGTGTGATATTTGCAAACTTTATACTATTTAAAATAACAAATTGAGCAATTAAATCACATTCAGTTTAATTTCATGAACACAGTATGGGATAGTGTTTACAAGCATAGATATAGAGTCTGGATGCATGACACAAATTGTGATTTGGGCATGTACTAAGTGATATAGCATATATTCCCACTCTAAGCCTCAGCTCGTATCTGTAAAATGGGAATAAAATCAATGCTTAGCATTCAAGATTGGTTTGAGTATTCAATAAGACTCCTGTTAGTCGTTTGTTGGTCATGGTGATGAACATGAGATGGCTTCATTTGCCTTGCTGACCAACCTAAATCCTTTTGGCATTCTATAAACTCTGCCTTCCCTACTTCTGTGCTGATGCATTTGTGTAATTGAGAAATTTTAACTTTATATTCTTGTTATGTAAATCTGCACTAACTATAGTACTTATAGCATTGTATTCTTTTAGTGTAAATCTGGCCCTAAACAGGCACAAAATGTTTCATATGTTCATGTGATTTAATAGAATAGAGTTCAATTATTTAATATCACTTATTAAATTGTTTTGTATTTAAAGTTATTTTTGTAACCATAATATAACTCTAAGTAGAAAGAGATATAACATGATTTATGAGACTTTTTTCTTTTCTCCACACTTTGATAATATAGTCTGTCAAGAAATCTTTAAATGTGTGTTTTCTTAAAAAAAGAATTCCTATATTTTCAATATTTGATTAAAAAGCATAAACAATTTATTTTCTGGAGGAAAAACAACCATAGTTGTTTGATGTATGTCAGTCCATGCAAAAATATATTTCTGCATAGTGAAATTCACTTTGAAATAATTTTGGAACATATCTTAAAGTAAGATAAATACAAGTCACAGTATTTTTCAATTTGATCCACTCATACTATAAAAACCTAAATCATGGCTTATTTCTCAAATTGCTTTCCATGTTCTCTTTCTTAGAATATTACACTAATTTAAAGCTGTGCCATGTAATCAGGTATTATACCAAAGGGGTCTCTTTCTTGCTGCAATACTACCAAATGCATACTTTGTTTCAGGAAGACATAGATGCTTGCTTAATTTAATTTCATGTGATAGCAGCATGCTTTCTTCTGATTCCTGTTAGCCAAATACTTATTTTCAGTGACTTAAAATTCTGAAAAAAGCTTCACCTTCTATTTGAAACCATTCCAACATCAGTTACATTTGTATTTGGGTCTCAGTTCTTCATAAGAGGTCTTACCAGATGATCTCACAAATTCTTTTTCAGTTCTCCAGAGGAACAATGTTCAAAGTTTCCTAGGTTAGGGTTGCTAGACTTAATAAATAGAAATGCAGATGTTATGCTAAATTTTTATTTCAGATAAACAATGGATAAGTATTTTGTGTAAATATGTTCTACACAATATTTCTGACATCCTGAAATATTATTATCTAAATTAAAATGTAGCTAGATGTCCTGTATTTTATCCAGCAACTCTATTCTAGGTTGATGAGACTCAATTGATAAGATGAATATAAAAAACAAACAAAAAGTTGGAATCCTGAAATGCTTGCTATAAGAATTTAATAAAATTCTACAAATATATTTAAGGCACAAAAACATTAATTAATTGTACAAATGTTGTTTAAATTGCAAGCAAAATATATAAAGTAGACCAGAGTTCCTTTATTAGGTGGCATAAAATTCAATGGTGAATAGTTGTGGTAAGCAGAATAAAGGTCTCCCAAAGATATGAACATTCTAATCACCAGAACCTGTGAATATCATATTAAATGTCAAAAAGAAATTAAGATAACACATGGAATCAAGGCTGCTAATCAACTGACCTTAAAATAAATACAGATGGAGAAGGGAGGCAGAACAGTCACTAATGCAACCTGAGAAAGACTCAACGGGCCATTGCTGGCTTTGAAAATGGAAGAGTCCATGAGCCAAGGAATGCAGAAAGCAGCCTCTAAAAGCTGAAAAGGATGAGAACATAGATTCTCCCATAAAGCCTCCAAAAGCAATGCAATCTTGCTGCTAATTTGATTTCAACCAAGTGAAACCCATTTCTAATTTTTGACTCCAAAACTGCAAGGTAAATACATTTGTGTTTTTTTAGGCTGCTGAGTTTCTTATAAGTTTGTTACAACAACAATAGGAAACATACACAGTAGGTGAATACTGTGTACATTATTGATTGAGGTGACTCCTTGTATAATTTTCTACCAGTTTTAGACATGACATACAATTCCTTAAGATTATCTTACAACAATAATAATAATAATGATTTTTTAAATGTGTTTAATAGTAAACATTTTTTCAAAGGATATCAATGCACAATTTGAAACATGACATATTTAGTTAATATGCTATACAGTAAGCATCCTAATTCACATTTGATCATGTGCATAGTAAATGAAGCTATATAACTTTGAAGAAAACTTTCAAACCAATTTCAATTGTGATATATTGTGAGATAAGATACAGTCATTGCAAAAACAAAAGAACAAAATCCAAAATTTAAGTCAAATAAGTTTTATATTTTACAAATCTACCCACACACACTTATATCAGATACTCACATGATAAATAATTATGGGAAACTTTCATGTAATAATTATAAAGAAACAAATAGATTATAAACATTGTAATATGTAATTGTAATAATTTAGTAAGTGTACTATTGCTAGTACAATACAAATTGAGTTTGCTAGCTCATTTTTAAACTCTAGAAGGAAATTCCTATCAAACATTCAATGTAATACTAAAAAATTCTTAAAATCTGGTTGATGTAGAAATATTATCTCTTCCAAATAATATTTCAAATTTTAGCTAATACAATGAGAAAGGTAATGCAATGGCTAGAGATACACATTTTTCTTTAAAATGTATTAACTATATATTCTTATTTATCTCCATATACATTTTTTAATTTTATAAGAATCAATCTTTTCTTGGGTGTAAAATGTTTTAAAGTAATATTCAAAGTTCCTCTTGCCATGTGTTATCTTCCTGTATTCCTGGTCTTATATAATTTTGCATTCTCTGTCCTCAAGGTGTTGAGTAAAACTTTAAAGAAAGAGAAGAATAAACATGCTAATGCATACTTTTCATTGACCCCCATTATAAAAAGATCATTTCATAAATATTCACCTATTTTTCTGAGGGTAAAACTTAGCTTCATAGAACTCATGAGTTGTAAAACTGGGATTTAAACAGCAGTTTGGTTTTGAAACCTAAGGTCTCCAAAGTCCAGATTGTTTAAGCTGTACACACTGCTTCATTTTAAGCATTCACTATAGTTTTATTAAACTGGGCTCCTATAGAACCACATAGAAATTGAATGTACCATCCCTCATATGGAGAAACATCAGATTTCTTGTTGGTATCCCAATGGCAAGTCAATGGGAGAAACAAAAACAGATGGGCCACAACTCCAGCATCTGCTGACTTGCTGGAGCTATTTAAGTCACTAAATGCTCATCTCTGTAGGCACTGGAATACTTACTTTCTTCATCTCTCTGTTTCCCGTACCCAGCACTGTGCTTGACAATATAATAGGTAAGCAGGACATTTTATTTGAAGAAATAAACCAATGCATGATTGCACAAATGAGGCTGACTCAGTTCTCTCTACCTTGTTTCTTTTTAGAAGCTGATGATTAAAATTGTGTTCTTGAAACACCCAAAAAGAACTCCAAAAAAAAAAAAAGCTACATGTAGGCAGTTTTAATTTATGAAGAGAGAGTAATTCAGTGTTTGGTAGTATATATCTCTGATTATAATCAATTTGGAATCAGTATTTATTTAAGATGGTGGTAAATTAACATAAACAAACAGGTCTCTAAGTCCTTCTTTTGCTACCCATGTTCTCAGTATTTCTAGTCTTTCTTTGTTTCATAACCTAAAAAACAGGTTTCATCTGAGTTCAGTCCTACTTACCTAAGAATAAAAGTAAGGAGTAAGGAGAGAGGTGATAATGAAGGGAAATGTAGGCTGTGTCAACATGTTGATAACAGACAGTAGAGCAACGGTGGAGAATAAAAGCTGACATTGTGCTGCTAATGTTAGCACAGACTGGGAAGTGGCTATGTGGACATGTTTCTTCCAGCTGCATGGTGCAGATTTGCTAGTGCCCTACCGAACTGCCCTAGGAAGTCCTGATTTAAGAAATACTAACATTAGGTAGAGCCAGTGATGGAAATTAAAGCTATTCCATTTAACTATCCTGAGTTTCACCAGCCTTTGGTGAAATACCCATGTAGCATTTGCCATTTTTATCACTACACATGCTTGTCCTGCTTGTCCTTGGATTCTTAAAATAAAATTTAAAAATTACTCAAAGCGTCAGGTAAGAATACATTCATTATAAACAATGTGATCATATTGTGGGTTTTAAAGCATGTGGATTCTAGAAATTGTTCCCATGACTCATATATATATAGTTTTTTTCTTTCTTTCTTTCTTTCTTTCTTCTTTTTTTTTTTTTTTTTTTTTTTTTTTTTTGTGATGGAGTCTCTCTCAGTCATCAGGCTGGAGTGCAATGGCATGATCTCGGCCCACTGCAACCTCCACCTCCTGGGTTCAAGCAGTTCTCCTGCCTCAGCCTTCCGAGTAGCTGGGACTATAGGCGCATGCCAACACACCCAGCTAATTTTTGTATTTTTAGTAGAGACGGGGTTTCACCATGTTGGCCAGGATGGGCTCCATCTCTTGACCTCACGATCCTCCCGCCTTGGCCTCCCAAAATGCTGAGATTACAGGCCTGAGCCACCGCACCCGGCCTGAGGTTTATTTCTTAATTGACAGACTTTGGTACACCATATTAGACCAATTTTTAAAGACTTATTTTTAAAAGCCTACAAGGAAAATAATTTCATTGTCTGAAACACAAGAATCCAGAAAATTGGTAATGAGAGGAAAACTCTAGGGTTTTTGTAATTGACATTTTGAAACAAAATGATGTATTGGCTTTGCCATTTGTAGCTTTTGTTGTTGTGGTTCATAAAAATAATGGTCTGTCTTCAATCTATCAAGTCATGGACAATGAGCTATAATCTAGCTTTTGCTGGTGTTTGAATTTTTTCCTGCCTAAGAGTTGGCCACAGCAACAGCACCTATCTTCTAGGCCATTTCCTTCCTGATGGAATAAAGATGTTTTGGAGTGGAAGAAACTGCCGCAGCTTTAGCACTTCCAGGTGGTTCATCTCAGCACTATTCCCAAATCTTTCCAGTCAAGCTCATATGCATGGTTTGAATGGTCAGGATAAACATTTTCTTGTTTCTTGATTTTGCTTTTGAAGGAATGCTGAGGCAGCCTGGAAATGGCCAAAGCCTCTTATACCTGTGTTTCAGCTGTAGATTACGATGTCTGTAGAGTTTGTATCACAAGCTATGGGCATCAGGCAGAGCCACAGCCTTGGAATTCGAGCAGATCCTGGATGGTTCAGTTTTATATAGTAGAGGGATTGATTGGTATGAGAAGCAACAGAGAGGTCATAAGAGGCTGCAGAACCATTTTTTGAGAGGTCAAGTGTCGAGAGTATGGCTCAGACTGGCATACGACACCTTGTTAATCATCTTCTCCTACATTGCTGCCAGGGAATATGGGGTCTCATTTGAACCAACCTGTCAGAGAATAATATAGAGATCTACACTGAGTCTGTAGGGCGCCTGCACAAAGTAGCCACCAGCACAGTTAATAATGGGATTGCCTGGGAATTATCTCTTTCCAGTCATAGCTGAATATACTAGTTGATCAGGTAATGTTATTCACTAACTTCCTTTGGGAAGGTATACAGTAAGTTGGAGGCCACAATGGCCCATTTTTGTCCTCTGCTGTGGAAGAACAGAAAACAGATCTGAATTGTTATATTTCTCATCCTCCAATGCTGGTTATTAATCTATATGCAGAAGATGACTTCCTTAACTTTTCTTTTCTGTAGAGTCATCAAGATCCTTGATCTTGATACGTGGCTTCTTATACCAGCTAATTCTCTGCCTTTTCAGGACTTAAAATTTTTGTTTTAACTCAGTCAATTCAGTCTCCTATGTGTTCAACTTTCCTTTAGATCCAACCCTACATATGATTTTGCCACTAATTTATTTTACATTTGCTTTTTTTCTTTGCTCTTTTGGCATTCTTACAGAGTTTATAACTCTGAGCCAAAGCCTAGAGATTTCCCATTGGATCTCTCATCACTTTAACACTTAAGAGTTTTACCAAGCTGGGCGCGGTGGCTCAAGCCTGTAATCCCAGCACTCTGGGAGGCCAAGGCGGGTGGATCACGAGGTCAAGAGATCGAGACCGTCCTGGTCAACATGGTGAAACCCCGTCTCTACTAAAAATACAAAAAATTAGCTGGGCATGGTGGCACATGCCTGTAATCCCAGCTACTCAGGAGGCTGAGGCAGGAGAATTGCCTGAACCCAGGAGGTGGAGGTTGCGGTGAGCCGAGATCGCGCCATTGCACTCCAGCCTGGGTAACAAGAGTGAAACTCCGTCTCAAAAAAAAAAAAAAAAAAAAAAAGAGTTTTACCAAATTGGTTGAAGAATTATTTCCAGCAGTAATTATATGTATTTTCCCTACAGTTTTTGGTTTTTATTTTTTATTTTTTATTTTTTTGAGATGGAGTTCTGTCACCCAGGCTGGAGTACAGTGGTGTGCTCTCAGCTCACTGCAACCTCTGCCTCCAGGGTTCAAGAGATTCTCTGCCTCAGCCTCCCAAGTAGCTGAGACTACAGGCACCTGCCACCATGCCTGGCTACTTTTTTTGTATTTGTAGTAGAGATGGATTTTCACCATGTTAGCCAGGATGGTCGTGATCTCTTGAACTCATGATCTGCCAGCCTCAACCTCCCAAAGTGCTGGGATTACAGGCGTAAGCCACCACATCTGGGCTTCACTACAGTTTTCTAAATTCACATTGGTGCATTCTTTGGCCTTTGTGCTACATTTAAATTCCCATTTTTCCTAGAATTTGATCTGATTAACACGTTGTTGACACATTCATTCATTGAAGCACATGCTCTTCACCTCCTTGATTGTCCTTTCAGTAGCCTTATGATAACTTTCCTCCAATGGGATAAAAGACATAATGCATAGAGCCACCCGTATCACAATTAACCTTGGAAGGGAGAATGATTTGAAAACCACAAGACATATTTAAAATTTCCATGTTGTCTATAGATTTGTCAAGGATGTATTTATTCTAAAATTCTCAAGGAGATATATTACTGAGATGATATAACTTAAATCAACTTTCCTTCAGTCATGTCAAAGTTCATTATATTCATCACTCATTCAGCCTCAGCAGCTGTTGGAATTCAACATAGGTGTAAACTGAAAGTGATGAGTGATCATATCATAGCAGACTTGAATAGACAGCACAGCCCTGAAATTTTCACTGAACTTCCTCTTAGTGAGTCTCCCAAATACATGAAGACCATGGGATAGCTGCTACTGGTAGTACTGATCTCCCTTCAACCCACTACCTGCTTATAGATATCTCCATGGAGAAAATAAAAAGGCAGACCTCTCAATATATAGATGAGTATGAATTGTAAGAATATCTTCAGATGGCTTTTTACCTGTCTGCTTCACCAACACGCTTTGACCATGGCTATGTAAGAGCCAGTTTTGGAGAATATGGTGCTAATGAGTCCAAGGCCACTGGTTAAATCTCCATGTAGGCTCTAATGCAAACCTTCAAGCTAGTTATCTCCAAAGGCCGACTTCTAATTTTGGTTAAAATATTTCACAAATATGTGCCAATGTCACATGGAGGGCAGCACAGGAATATGTGCAGATTACAGTGTCAGCACTGAGCAAGCTCTTAAGAGACACTGAGTCCAATTACTCACTAAGAAATGATGATAACCAATGCATCAGTTCAGATGATGCCTAAATGCCCCCAGTAGGTAGAAGCTCTTTATCTTCCAAGCTAACCTATAACGTAGTTGACAGCAATGACTCTAAAGTTGCTCCTTAAGGCAAGTTAAAATATATCTCTTCTTAAATATACCAATGGAGCTATAAAAACAATCTAACCCTCTTCCACATGGCATTTAATCAATTCTTTACATATTTGAGGATAGCCACCATGGTTCTTTTAAGTTTATTTTCATTTGAAGTATGCTTGTTTCCTTCAAAAGCCCTTCAGATATTCTGGTTTTTTCATTTTAAACGTTCAATAAATCCCTCTTGAAATTTTTGACAAGAACAAAGCAGAGTATGCCAAGCGATATTGTAATAGCACAGGTCAGTTCTCTCAGGGAACTAGATTGGATAGATCTCTTAATGAATACTACAATCACATCATCTTTTATTTGGAAGCCATATCAACTCTCAAATCATTTTTAGCTCATTTTTGCTAAAACCTATGTGTTTTTAAAGTGTACTTCTGCCGAGCCATGGATAGTGTCTAATGTCATTTGTATACTTTTTTTTTAAAGCTTATAAAATATTGCTGTATGTTTTGGGGAAGAACTCAGAAAAGTCTGCTTTCTGACAAAAGAAACGTGCAGCTATAGATGAAAAGCATGCTGTAATTTTATGATCATGTTAAGAATACCTCATTCATATCCTTCTGCCCAGAGGGAACCCAGTATTGCTACAGGTACATTGTCATCTGGACTTGGAGAAAATTTTACCATTCTTTCTAATAGACATTATATCTGCATGTGTGTGCATGCGCTTAAAGCTGCTTCTGGTATTGCCCAGAATGACAATGGGATTGTCAAAGTCTTATTTTTCAAAGTCTTATTTGCACCCATGAAGTTGTATTTCTCACCTGTTATCACAATTTTATTTTATTTATTACCTATGTCCTATGTGTAGAGGTGTCTGAGGTCATTTAGGACTTTTTCTGCCCTTTTCTCTAATGCTTCCTCCTTGAATGTCTAGGTACCATGATGAACTGTGCAATTAGATGGTCCTTATTTCAAATTTTATCTTTTCCATTTGCTAGCACTGAGGATTTTAGCAGGATATAAATCATTTTTTAAAAATCTATATATTGGTGGTGGTAATTACCTGCCTCAAAGGGATATTGGGGCATTGAATCAGATATCCTTTAAGTGCCTGGGATATAGTAAGCATTCATTGATTTGTAATAATACTTTTATTATTACTTTATTATAATGTGATTTCTGCACTGTGTATGTCTTCATAATGTGCTCAATTTGTAATTTATTTCACAACCTAATGTAGGCTTTTATTCATCTCACCTCTCCATTCAATTTAAGTTATTTATGTGCATATAAGCCATTACCTGGACAAATATATACTTTCTGAATCTCAAAAATAATGACCTTTATCTCCTCAAGGGTCTGTCTTTGTGGTGTTGTAAGTCACATCCCAGAAATCAGAATTCTATTATGTGACATTAGCTATGGAGCCAATCATTTTCTTACAGTAATAGCCTATCTGTTCAATATTTAAACCATATTGAAAATTTAACACTTTTTAGAAGAAAAAGGTGTTAAAATGTTTATCCTAAAATATTCACTTTTCTGCCCCTGTCTTCAGAGTTCCAGTATGCTTTTCAAATTTATTCTGGGCATCATCTGTCCCCCTTGCTCCTAGGAATAATTAGTAAACAGTAGCAATTAGCAAATTTAAGTTACTGCATTCAAGTACATGTTATGGAGAGACAACCTTTATGTAAGTCACCTGGGTCAGATCTGTGTAGAACCATTCTTAGTGATGCACTCCATTTATAATTATGTTGGTATTTGCAAACCCAGTTGCTGTCTGACACGGATCTACTAACAGTACTGATTTATGAAGAGGGGCAGAGCTTCATTTATTTTATGCCATTCTAGGATTGAAAAGTTCCTTTAAACTTTTCTTAATATATGTCATTCATTCTTCAAAACACATGCTAGATTATTTATTTGAGAGGCAACCCAGTTTTCCTAACTAATTTACCTTTCAACTCTTATTTGATGATTGTACTTGACAAATATAAATGTTTGGAAGGATCATTTATAAAACATTTATTGCATCTGCTGAAATAAGCTTTTTTTCTAAATATTATTGAAAAATACACCAAATAATTTAATTGCACTAAAACAAATATCATTCATTTATCCTTGCCATGGTTGGAATGTTTGTCCCCTCCAAAATTCATGTTGAGATGATTAGGCCATGAGGTTCCATCCTTATGAATGGAGGAATACCATTTTTAAAAGGACTTTTAGGAATGGGCTCTCTCTCTTGTCAGTCTACCTTCTACCATGTGATGACACAGCAAGGGGGCCTTCACAAGATGACAAGACCTTGATCTTGGATTTTTCCACCCCTAGAACTGTGAGAAATAAGTGTGTGTGTGTGTGTGTGTGTGTGTGTGTGTGTGTACTTGATAAATTACCCAGTCTGTGGCATTATATCATAGTAACACAAAACAAACTGAGGTAATAATATATAAAAATATAATATACAAAGATAGAAAAATGTAATTTAGGCCAGAAGGTGAAGTTGGAGGTATAAATTAGTTCTTGAATCATAATTAATGAATATGATGAGGGTTTATTGAACATGCTCACTTTTTGACATCCTGTACTTCTGCTGCTAGTACAGGTACTTACTCATTACTGTGAGTAAAACAGTGGAAACACAGAGGGTTTTGAAATGAACAGAGGAGATGAGAAGAGAGAGAACCCAGACCCCAGAGATGATTGGACTAATAGAAATGGTTTTTTTTTTTAACAGAATGAAGTCATGGAAAACTTGTGGGAGGGTCATACAGGGAATTAGAGTTGAATATGAGCAGGGGGTTCGGGTTATTTAGGGCCAAGTTGCTTGAAAAGAATAGACAAGCTCGAAGAAGGAATTGTTAATAGGAGCAGATGTTCCATTCAGGCCCTGGGCTGGGGACCTTCATCAAAGGGAAGCTGATACTTTAATGTTGCCAATAGTGAAGGGCAAATACAAATTAGATTTCAGAAAAAGAAGACTTCAGGAGTTTAGACAGAAAAAAGTACCAGTAAAGAATAAATTATTAAAGCTCTACTTTTTGCAATTTGGCAATATGGGTAAATTCACCCAAAGAAATTATGATTTATTACAGGTCATAGTTATACTGATAACAAACTCAAATTGATTGTAGGAGAGAAAAATTATATATTTGTAGCCAATATTTCTTGAGTAATTACTAAGTGCCAGACACTGCTGTAACAGTGTTTTAAATGTATTGAACAAGTTCATCCTCACACTGACACCATAAGATGTGCTATTTTTATTCAATTTTATAAATGAGATAGATGAAGAAATTGACATCTACAGAAAGGAGGTGACTTGCCCGAGGTCACAGAGATAGGCAAATGACAGAGCTGGGATTTGAAGCCATGCTGTCTGGCTTCTGAAATCATTTCTTAATCAGAACACAATTGCCACAATAAAATTTCTTGGGGAAGGTAAAAGTAGGAGTACTTGTTTGGCTGTAGGTGATTTGGAAGGTTCATTGAGAACCTCTTTAGACTGGATTAGCTTCCTCTGTTTGCATGTCTGTGATATATTTTGTATGTCTTTCCTATGTAATTTACTGTATTTAACATATCAGTTTGTATCTGTGTCTTCACCCCTAGATTGTTATTTCCTTGAAGAGAAGAATTGCCTTTCAGTTACATACATATCCTGTTGCCTAGCAGAGGCAGCGCAGAGAGATGTTGAAGAAATGTTTCTTTTTTGTTGTTTTATTTTTTTGAGATGGAGTCTCATTCTGTTGCCCAGGCTGGAGTATAGTGGCGTGATCTCGGCTCACTGCAACGTTCACTTCCTGGGTTCAAGCGATTCTCATGCCTCAGCCTCCCAAGTAGCTGGGGTTATAGGCACACACCACTATGCATGGCTAATTACTGTGTTTTTAGTGGAGAAGGGTTTCACCATGTTGCCAGTCTGGTCTTGAACTCCTGACCTCAAGTGATCCACTTGCCTTGGCATCCCAAAGTACTGGGAAGGAAATGTTTATTGAATCAATTATTGAGGCTTAAATGATGAGTAAAATTGTCAGAGTTGGAAATGGATTATCTGGGAAAGAATAGTCCCTTCTGAAAGGTTGCAGTCAGAATAGGTAGTAGATCTAAAGTCCACATTGTGAAGGTAAGAGTTTGGTAGGGCGTACATTTGAAAGAAGCATCAGAAAGTCATGTAGGGAAAACCTAAATGCTCATTGATGGATGAGTAGATAAACAAAATGTGACACGTGTGTGTGTGTGTGTGTGTGTGTGTGTGTGTGTGTGTGTGTATACACACACCTAGTACAGGTACTTACTCATTACTATGAGTAATAGTAAGTATACACATATATATGCTGTAGAATATTATTCAGCCTTACAAAAGGAGAAAAACCTGCCATTTGCAGCAACATGGGTGAACCAAGAGGATACTAGGCGAAGTGAAATAAGCCAGACACAGAAAGGCAAATACTCTATGATCTCATTTATATGTGGAATAGAAAATAGTCAAACCCAAAGAAGCAGAGGGTAGAATGGTGGTTGACAGGGGCTAAGTGGAGGAGTGAAATGGAGAGACAGGGCAAAAGGCGTGAAGTTTCAGTTATGCAAGGTAAGTTCTGGAGATCGAATGTACGGCATGGTAACTATAATTAGCAATACCTATTATACACTTGAAATTTTCTAAGAGCATAGATCTTAAGTGTTCTCACCACAGGAATAAAAAAGAGAAAATATTAAATATGTTAGGTAATAGCTATGTTAATTAGGTACATTGTGGTGATCATTTCATATTGTGTATTTATATCAAGATGTAAAGTTTTACACCTTAAATATATACACTTTTTATTTGACAATTATACTCAATAATCTGTTTTTTAAAAGCAGATTAAAACCGTATGTAAAGTGGGGCAGGGGGAACATTTAGAAAGGACAGACTGGACCTAAGCTTTGTTTACCTAATTTTTCCTTCTTACTACTTTATTTACTGTCAACTGGGTACAAATAAAAGTAGTTCCTCCTTTCTTGCCCCATTTAGTTTGGGGAACATTAGACTCTGAGGAGTTCTCTGGCCCCCACTGTTCTGAATTGGCTTTCGTTGAATAAGGACTGTTTTTAGATTAGGGGTGTGTAATCGGGGGGAAATACCTATCTGTCCATACATTCTGTAAGAAATCCATGGAAAGAGCTGAAGTCTGTCTACTTAAGAAGATACTTAAGGTATTAAATTGGGGCTACTCTAGTTAGTGTTCATGTTAATAAGTGATTAGATTTATTATAAGTCTACACAATTAAGACACTAAAGTAAATGTGGGTGTTGCAAGAAGGAACACAGAAATGTTGTGGGGTTTTGTATGTCTATAAGTCTGCTTATACAACAAATCAATTTTAGTCTTATAAAGGTTTGCTTGCATCCATCAATCTGTAGCCTAATTGGTGACAAGAATTGCTTCTTCTATTCATTATTCCACTTTGAACACTTGAAACTGAAGAATGACTTCAACTTCTCAGTTGAAGACCTCCATTTTTCCTTCTTAGAATGAAAAACCTCTGTGACTTGGCTTCACTACCTGTTGGAAATTACTGGGAAAGAAGCTCTTTCACAGAGCAACTGTAAAATTTGGGGCACACAGAGCAACATTTCTCTTGTGTAAACACTGGTAAATATGTTACTGGAAAAAATAATATCAGGGACAATCAATTAAGGTCATATATTAGTTTATTTTTATCACCAACATGGTAATTTTAGCAGAAAAAATGAAAAATGGCTGGTGAATTGATTGATTAAAGATGTAATTTTTAAAAAATTTTATTTTGGGTTGAGGGGTACATGTGCAGGTTTGTTATATAGGTAAATTGTGTGTCATGGGGGTTTGGTTAACAGATTACTTCACCACCCAGGTATAGTACATGGTAGATAGGTTTTCAATTCTCATTTTACATGTCTATTAATACATAAAAAATTAAAAGTCATTAGCAAAGTCATCAGTGTACTGACACCATGCATACACATCATCACCATAAATGTAGAAAATAGGAAATAAATAAATCAGTAGAAAAAGTCCATGTTCCCAAGGAAGGACATTTTGACTTATAATAAATGAAACACTGAATTAATATTAGAATAGGAAACTAATAGTGATTTTTTTTCTTTTTAAAAAATTGTTATTATACTTTGAGTTCTGGGGTACATGTGCAGAATGTGAAGGTTACATAGGTATACACATACCATGTTGGTTTGCTGCATCCATCACCCTGTCATCTACATTAGGTATTTCTCCTAATGCTATCCCTCCCATATGCCCCCACCCCCTGAACCCCCTGTACCCCCTGATACCCCTCCCCTAGCCTCCCACCCCACCGACAGGCCCCAGTATGTGGTGTTCCCTCTCCCTGTGTCCATGTGTTCTCATCATTCATACCCACTTAGGAGTGAGAACATGGAGTGTTTGGTTTTCTGTTCTTGTGCCAGTTTTCTGAGAATGATGGTTTCCGGCTTTATCCATGCACCTGCAAAGGACATGAACTCATCTTTTTATGGCTGCATAGTATTCCATGGTGTGTATGTGCCACATTTTCTTTATCCAGTCTATCATTGATGGGCATTTGGGTTGGTTCCAAGTCTTTGCTGTTGTGAACAGTGCTGCAATAAACATACATGTGCATATGTCTTTATAATAGAATGATTTATAATCATTTGGGTATATATCCAGTTATGGGATTCTTGGATCAAGTGATATTTCTAGTTCTAGATCCTCAAGGAATCACCACACTGTCTTCCACAATGGTTGTGGAACTAATTTACACTCACACCAACAGTGTAAAAGTGTTTCTCTTTCTTCACATCCTCTCCAGCCTCTGTTGTCTCCTGATTTTTTTCATGATCGCCATTATAACTGGTGTGAAATGGGATCTCAATGTGGTTTTGATTTGCATTTGTCTAATGACCACTGATGATGATATTTTTTTTCAGATGTTTGTTGGCTGCATAAATGTCTTCTTTTGAGAAGTATCTGTTCATATCCTTTGCCCACTTTTTGATGGGGTTGTTTGTTTCTTTCTTATAAATTTGTTTAGTTCTTTGTAGATTCTTGATACTAGCCCTTTGTCAGATGGGTAGATTGAAAAACATTTTTCCCATTCTGTGGCTACTGGTTCACTCTAATGATATTTTCTTTTGCTGTGAGAAGCTCTTAAGTTTAATTAGATCCCGTTTGTTTATTTTGGCTTTTGTTGTTACTGCTTTTGGTGTTTTAGTCATGCAGTTCATCCCCATGCCTATGTCCTGAATGGTATTGCCTAGATTTTTTCCTAGGGTTTTTATGGTGTTAGGTCTTATGTTTAAATCTTTAATTCATTTGGAGTTAATTTTTTTATTAGGTATAAAGAAGGGATCCAGTTTCAACTTTCCGCATATGGCTAGCCAGTTTTCCCAACACTATTTATTAAACGGAATCCTTTCCCCATTGCTTGTTTTTGTCAGGTTTGTCAAAGATCAGATGGTTTGTTCCAAACAAAAAAGTCAAGGACCAGGCAGGTTCACAGCCGAATTCTACCAGAGGTACAAAGAGAAGCTGGTATCATACCTCATGAAACTATTACAAACAAGATAAAAAAGAGAAAATCCTTTCTAACTCATTTTATGAGACCAATATCATCCTGATACCAAAACCTGACAGAGACACAACTAAAAAGGAAAATTTCAGGCCAATGTCCATGATAAATATTGATGCAAAAATCTTCAATAAAATACTGGCAAACTAAATCCAACAGCACATCAAAAAGCTTATCCATCACAATCAGGTCGACTTCATCCCTGGGATGCAGGGCTGGTTCAATATATGCAAATCAATAAATGTAATCCATCACATAAACAGAACCAAAAACCAAAACCACATGATTATCTCAATAAAGACAGAGAAGGCCTTAGACAAAATTCAACAGCCCTTTGTGCTAAAAACTCTCAATAAACTAGGGATTAATGGAATGTATCTCAAGATAAAAGCTATTTATGAAAAACCCACAGCCAATATAATATTGAATGGGCAAAAACTGGAAACATTCCCTTTGAAAACCGGCACCAGACAAGGATGCCTTCTCTCACCACTCCTATTCAACACAGTGTTGGAAGTTCTGGCCAGGGTAATCAGGCAAGAAAAAAAAAAATAGAGGGTATTCAAATAGGAAAAGAGGAAATCAAATTGTCTCTATTTGCAGATGACATGATTGTATATTTAGAAGACCCCGTCGTCTCAGCCCAAAATCTCCTTAAGCTGATAAGGAACTAAAGCAGAGTCTCAGGATACAAAATCAATGTGCAGAAATCACAAGCATTCCTATACACCAATAACAGACAAACAGAACCAAATCATGAGCAAACTCCCATTCAAATTGCTACAGAGAGAATAAAATACCTAAAAATACAACTTACAAGGGATGTGAAGCACCTCTTCAAGGAGAACTAATAGTGAATTTTAAAATGTTTTCTTTTACATTTAATAAAGGGCTGCATCTTGTTAAAATGTAATATGCACACCTTGACTAGTCATTAATTATAAAACATTTGGTAATTATAAATACTTATATGATTCTGTGAAAACAGAGTGTCTATAAATCATGTGTGCATTTCCAAAATGGCTTGTGACAGTGTCTCACTCAGATATTATCAAACTAAACTCCATGAGAAAAATGAGATGGGCAGTAAAAAGGAAAATATTAGTGAAGATAGACTGTTATGTGGTGGTGACAGAACAACCCCTAAATCTCATGGCTCATAAGAACAGAAGTTATTTTTGTTTTGTTTTGTTTTAATTAATGCAAAACCTGCAGTGAGTTAGGTGACCTTCCAGTGCCTCATCCTTCACGTGATCACTCAGCAATGGGAAATGCTTCCATCTGGAAGTTGAAAGCAGAGAGATAGAAAATCAAACAGTGACTCCTGAATGCCTCAGCCCAGGAGTGATAGATGCCACTTCTGCTCAGATGTCACTGCTATGACCTAGTCACACATCTCCCCTGTCTACGTGAGACCTGGGGAAGGAGGGCCTAATACAGGTTGCTATTTGGTGAGTGGAAACTATCTCTGTCATGGATGTTAACTTTATAACAATTTCTTAATGTGTAGACTATCCAAAAATTTTACCATATAATGCATATTTCTGAAGTACACATTAAGCTAAAAGTTGTTCTTTTTTTTTTTAGAATTTTCTTTTTTTTAAATTGTACTTTAGGTTCTGGGATACGTGTGCAGATCAGGCAGGATTGTTGCACAGGTACATATGTGGCAATGTGATTTGCTGCCTTCGTACCCCCATCACCTATATCTGGCGTTGCTCCCAAAACTTTTAAACATTTTTTTTTGTAAATATGCCAGATTTATTAATAAAGTACCACAATATCTGGTTGCTAAAAGAAAGTCTTGCCAGATTTTCCTAGCCTTCTAGTCCTGTCAATATTTGATAGTTCTAAACTAATCCTCATAAAATAGAAGTAATTTGGATCTTCTGCTTTCAAAACTTTGGTGTATTAAAGAAATACTAGTCTAGTTACAGAAACAGTTTCATGTCTGATCAGGCTTTTTCAGAGACACAACTCATTCATCTTATATTTGTATATTCTGGCATGACCCCCTTCTCCATCTTGCCCCTCTCTTTGGTATATTTTTGCTTTTTATTTATTTACTTTTAATTATGTGAGCCTCATTCCCCCAGCTGCAGATATATTGCTTCTTGATGACGAGAGAAAATGAAGGTTAAGAATCCCAGATCAGTTGTTTCCCAATTTTTTAATGATCGCCATTCTAACTGGTGTGAGATGGTATCTCAATGTGGTTTTGATTTGCATTTCTCTGATGACCAGTGATGATGAGCATTTTTTCATATGTTTGTTGGCCTCCTGTATGTCTTCTTTTGTAAAGTATCTGTTCATATCCTTTGCCCATTTTTGAATGGGCTTGTTTGTTTTTTTCTTGTAGATCTGCTTTAGTTCTTTGTAAATTCTGGATATCAGCCCCTTGTCAGATGGGTAGACTGCAAAAATTTTTTCCCATTCTGTTGGTTGCCGATTCACTCTAAACAACAGATGCTGGAGAGGATGTGGAGAAATAGGAACACTTTTACACTGTTGGTGGGAATGTAAATTAATTCAACCATTGTGGAAGACAGTGTGGCGATTCCTCAAGGACCTAAAAATAGAAATCCCATTTGACCCAGCAATCCCATTACTGGGTATATATCCAAAGGATTATAAATCATTCTACTACAAGGACACGTGCACACGAATGTTCATTGCAGCACTGTTTACAATAGCAAAGACCTGGAACCAACCCAAATGCCCAACGATGATAGACTGGATAGGGAAAATGTGGTACATATACACCATGGAATATTATGCAGACATCAAAAACGATGAGTTCACGTCCTTTATAGGGACATGGATGAACCTGGAAACCATCATTCTCAGCAAACTGACACAAGAGCAGAAAATCAAACACCGTATATTCTCGCTCATAGGCGGGTGTTGAACAATGAGAACACATGGACACAGGGAGGGGAGCACTACACACTGGGGTCTGTTGGGGGGAAATGGGGGAGGGGCGGGGGGTGGGGAGGTGGGAAGAGATAGCATGGGGAGAAATGACAGATACAGGTGAGGGGACGGAAGGCAGCAAAGCACACTGCCATGTGTGTACCTATGCAACAATCTTGCATGTTCATCACATGTACCCCAAAACCTAAAATGCAATAAAAAAAAAAAAAAAGAATCCCAGATCATATCCTTCTGTTTCAGTCACTCTAGTAGAAAGATGAATACTGTATCCATTCCTGGAAATCACTTTGATTGATCCTACTTAAGTCTCATTCCCTAACTTTGAACCAATCCCACTTGCCATAGGAATGAGGTCCTGATGAAAGGCTTGAGACTCAGGATCATCCCTGTGCTGACATACTGGAAGGGTCTTTGCTTAACAGCACCACTGGAGCCAGCTGGAATATGGAACAAAGGACTGTCCCCATAGAAACAGATAGATCCCTTCAATCTATGTCTGTGGATCATGTTTAATAATTATGTCTACTCTTTTAACTCTGTGTCCATATTGGAAACCCCAAATTATATATTATAAACTATACATCCAGTCATCAGCATTTTTATGCCTCTAATTTTTAAAATGTTTTAAATAACCATTAAGCTGGAAATAAAAGCATTCTCAAGTCATTTACCAAGAATGAATCATAAGGAATAAGAAGTGAAAGCTGTAGTTTGGAGTACATAATAATTTAAAAACACCAGGTATCTACAGAGTTTTACTGAAACAATCTCAGTACCTAAACCAATATTTCCCTCTCCTGTAAATGTTTTATCAAACTTCCTTTTCAAGGCAAGTGCAAATATTCATATTTTTCATTTAAAATAGGTATTTTTTATATATACTATAGCAGACACTTTTGTGTATTAGAGGGAGAACTGAGCAATCAGATCTATATGTAACATTTCAAGCAGATAGATCTGGAAACTTCTTCCTCCCCTCTCCTGTAAACAGATCTTAGAGGGAGGCTTCTGAACTACATTTAGTCTGATTGTGTTTCCCTTGCGTACCCCTCAAACATGCCACTATATATGTGGGTACTTATCACTGTAGAGATAGAATGTGCCATTAACTGGTATAGCATTAAAGGACAGGTAGCTGTTTGCCATTTTCTTCCTTTCCGAAGTAATCACTAAACTATAAATCTTTTTTAATTTTATATCTTTCATTCTTAGAGTGAACATTTCTGGCCTTTTCATCCCAAACATTTAAAGATAACCTCACTTAGTCTTATAATGACAGGTTCTTCTCCATTAAGACCAAGAGTTTATAATCCCGACATGTTATATAGTAACTGTAATTAATCCAACTTTTCTGCTGGTTTTTGCTCTAAAATGTAAATCATACCGAGTTTTCAAGCCCTGCAAACATTCTGTGAACACCTGTGTCTACCAGGCATTGGTAATTTATGTAACAGGCACACCCTACCACTACATCCAGGTCCTTCTGGCTGATTAAAATCTGTACTGCTGACAGTTGGCCTGCCCAGACCTGCTCCTGACTCTTCCTGGACCCCACTGACACTCATGCTCCCTCTTGTAGCAGCCTTCATTGATAGTTGTGTTCTCAGACACCAGCTGCCATTCTGCCTGAACCTGCTCTCTGACTTGAGATTTGGATCTCTTGAAGAGTATGATAAGTCTCTAGAACTTGTCAATTCAAAGTTATTCCCCACCCCCGCACCATGATAAATATTTGCTCTTATTTAATGTTGTTTACGCACTGTTGTTTCTAAGAAATACTATCTCTGCCACTGCTGCTGACCTGTCAGCCTTCTCCTTTTTCTTCTCTTTTCTTTCCTCTTTCTTCTTCAGTGACTGCTATTTTGCCCATGTTCCTTAGGCTTCATGTGGTTAACCAATCTCAGTGCTGGTATCCTTTGGAGTCTTGGCTCTTCTCAGCTGGGATCATATGATTAATCTGATATGTGATGAACACTTTTGTTTCCCCTACCAACTATTTTTTTTGTCTGAAAATTCGGGAAATGTGATGGTTTTGGAAAGTTGATTTCTGGATAGCCAGTGTTTCCACATGCCTCCATATTGAAGCCCTGCTCCTTCAACTGTTTGATCTTTGCCTTTTAAAAAATTGTTTTCCACCTATGTACTCATTTTTTAAAAATCTGTAGAATGGAAGTATTAGCATTTACTTTTGTGACTATCCTGCAGTAAAAAGTAAGTAATTCTGCAGAACTTTTAGAAACCCATTCTTAAAATACATGATATGAGTACAAAGTCTCACCATCATTCAAATAAGTACATTATTATTAGTTGGATGTAAGCAGCATAGAAAGCATTAAAAAAGTATAAGAGTAAAGGACAGTACTAAAAATAGTTTATTTTTAAAGGGTCAGAAAAAATAAACACGTGGTTTGATAAACAAAGACTAAGGGAGAGCATAACAAATGGCAAATCGCTTAATGGTCTACAAAATATGCAAACATTCATGCGATGTTAATTTGACATTATGCAATTGAAATTAAGTCAAACCCCCTTTCGGCTGATACATTACCTCATAATTTATATCATAATGCATTAAAAGCAATGTAAGGAAAACCTCCATCAATAACTAACAGAAGCTGAGCCTCTGCTGTATAGTAATTGGTCACACTTATTCACATTTATTACTATGTGCCAAACACTCTGCTGAGTATTTTTTATGCATTTAACTTACTGAATATTTTAACTGAATATTTTTCAGGCATTGTGTCCCTTCTTACTATTCTTTTCCAAACATATTGTTCTGATCTTGGATCTTTTCTCTAAGTACCAGACATAGAGCTTAGTCCTCTAAGGAAGAATGCTGCCAATTGTGCTAGTTCTTATGGGGAGGTACATGAGACCCTTTAAAAGGATGACAGGAAATGAATCAGAACCAAAAGTTGCTGTTGGGCTAAGGGTCATTGCTGGGAGATTCTGAAGGAGAAAAATCCCTCCTCCTCTCCGCCTGTCTTCCATCTCCCTCTAGCACATTCTATTCAAAGAACAAAGCAGAAATCCAACTAACAAGAAGAAACCCACCGGTGGAACCTACAAAGTGGAATTTATAGTAGAGAATAGAATGGTGGTTACCAGAGGTTGAGGGTTCAGCGGTGGGAGGACAGGAAAAGGGGAAATGTTGATGAAAGGGTACAAAATTTCAGGAAGACAGGAGGACTAGGGTCTGGTGTTCTGTTGTACAGCAAAGTGACCATGGTTAATAAGAAAGTATTGTACATTTCAAAATGGCTGAGAGTGGACTTTAAATCTCATAATCACAAAGAAATCATAAATACTTGAGTTGATAGTTATGTTAATTAGCCTGATTTGGTCATTCTACATGTATATATATACATACATACATGCATACACACATACATACAAACACATATTGAAACATCACATTGTACCCATAAATATATACAATTGTTATTTTTAGTTTTATTTTAATTGACACATAGTAAATATATATGTATAATATATTGTTATTAACTATAATCACCTTGCTGTGCAATAGATCACCAGAACTTATTTCTCCAATCTAATTGACGAAGGTTTCCTTTTTCCCCATCCACTCAACTCCCCCCTCTCTGGTAGCGATCATTCTTCTATTTCTATGAATTCTTTAAATTGTCTTCTATGACGTTTTTAGATTCCATGCATAAGTGAGATCAGATGGTATTTTTCTCTCTGTGCCTGGCTTTTTTCACTTAACATATCTCCCAGATTCATTCATGTTGCCATAAATAACAGAAATTCCTTCCTTTTTTTATTTTTTATTTTTTTGAGACAGAGTCTTGCTCTGTCACCAGGCTGGAATGCAGTGGTCTCATCTTGGCTCACGGCAACCCCTGCCTCCAGGGTTCCAGCAATTCTGCTGCTTCAGTCTCCCAAGTAGCTGGGACTACAGGTGCATGCCATCATGCCCAGCTAATTTTTGTAGAGACAGGATTTCACCATGTTGGCCAGGATGGTCTCGATCTCTTGACCTCATGATCCACCTGCCTTGGCCTCCCAAGGTACTGGGATTACAGGTGTGAGCCACCACACCTGGCCGAAATTCCCTTTTTTAAAAGGCTGAATAGCATTTCATTGTATAGAGATACTCAAATAGAAACAACACTTAGGTTGACTATTGTGAATAATGCTTTAATAAACACAGGAGTACAGACATCCCTTCATCAGACTGATTTTATTTTCTTTGGGTCTATACCTAGCAGTAAGACTGTTGCATCATATGATAATTCTGCTTTTTTTTCTTGAGGAATTTCTATGCTATTTTTCAAAATGTTTGTGCTAATTTACAATATCACCACCAGTGAGTGTAGAGGGGTTTCCTTTCCTACACATCCTTGCTAACATTTAAGCTATTTCATCTTTTGATAATAGCTAATCTAACAGGTATAAAGCAACATCTCATTGTGGTTTGTTAATTAAAAATAAAACCTTAAAGAAAGAAAAAAAAAATGTAGTTTGCACACACTCTGCCCCCAGCATCACAAACAGAGTATATAGTATAAATTTGGAGAGATTCAAATTTGAAGAGGTTTGTTTAGAGACAACAACTTCATAAATGGAAAGGTAATAAATGTGAATTCTGAGTAAATGTCTCATAAATTCTCCCAAATTCTCCATCTATTTTCCCAGGGGCTTTAAAAAAGGTTACATATCTAGTAACAAAATAAAAATGCATTTATATTTTTGTAATGATATTTTATGCCAACAGTAAATGTAGAAGAGATTCACTATAGGTCAATAACTTTGATTTTTTCTAATTAGCAAGTTACTTTCATCAGTTAATGCAAGATAAATACATAATTTATGACCCATAATCACATTTCACATCATGAAAGTCCTTATTTGACACATTAGCTACATTATGTCCATTAGAGCTTGTCTTTTACAGGTACTGTCAATGCAGCTTGTATATATTGGTATAGCACAGGGTAGAAGTAAGGTGGAAAAAGTGAAGAAGTAAATTATGCTATAAAATATTTACCATCAATTGCCAGCTCATTAATCAGACAGAAACAATAGAGACAGCCAACAGTGCATTTCCCCCCACTTTTCTGGAGACTTACTGCCTCCTGTGTGGGCAAGTGTTTTCTGCAGAGGTGTTTTCAATTGCCTACAATGGTATGCCAGCAAGGGGCTTCCCAAGCTAAGATCTATTAAAATGATACCCTAGAAACCAGGTGCTCTTGCAGGAAGCAGAATCTCCTGAGGCCTCCACTAATGCTCTGGAGTCAAAAGGCTAATACCCTTTCTTATATCGTCCTGACAAATAGATTACCCCTCTCTTTGGCCCTTTACCCCTCTCTTTGGAAAATATCATTTTCCTTTACTTGATTCAACACAGTTTATCATGCAGGAGCAGTTAAAATGTTTGTTTTTTCCTTTCTTTATAAGAAACGATATTCTAAGTACAAATATACATCAGAGCAATTGAGCTTCTAAAAGTACTTGCAGCTTCAATATGCAAAGCTGTCCCTCTGTATACACAGCTCTCCCATGTCCTTTGGTAAATTCCAATAATTGTTAAGGCCTCAGAGCCCACCTTTCATCATGAAATTCTCTAACCCTTGGAGAATTGTGCTTGACTTTCTTGAGTTTCCAGAATCCATCTCTTATATTCTCTAGGAGATATTTCAGGGTCAAGGAATTTCATTGTCTTAGCCTTGACTTTCTAGCCCTCATCTAAAAATGTATTTCTGTTGCTGTCCAATTATTTCCTTGAACTTTGTGTTCCATTCAAGGGGCAGGAGGTCCTCACCTATACTCCACTGACAAATGCCCCTTAATGCTTGTCTTTCTTGACTGATCTACTCATGCCCATTTCTCCCTCCCTTTTGCAGTAGGACATTCTCAGTATCATAGGTTACTACTGCCTATCATTTGAGACTCACATTTATACATCAGTACATACAGGTTTAACCCAAAATTGCAGTACAACCCTTAAATTTTACATTTACCATTTACAGAAAGATTGTAATCTATTCACGGGGAAACAAATCATTCTGTCTAGAATAATTTTAAGAGGTTAAAACAATTATTGGGTTGTGATAATGACAGAAACGGGACAAGGACACCAACATGCCAAGGAGAATGTCCAGACGGGGCAGTTCCAACTGGGCTTAATTTTATTTCTAGTATATCTACATACAAAACCAGTTATTTGACGAGAACAGCCAGTGAATCCCTCTTTAGAATTAGTAACTTCAGGCAGATGCAGCTTAAAATGCCAAGTTAGATGTCAGAGTGCTAATGAAACCTGAATTTTGGAGACAGACATATCCAGGTCTGAAGGATGGCTCTCCATCCACCGTTTTTGCTCCTAAGCTTCCCTGCATTTAAATCGCTTTTTAATGCTTTCAAGAAAAATTGGCAAATGTAAAGTTGAAAACTTAGTACAGGACACATTACTGTAATAACTAGTAGTATTTTTCATGTGTGCTTCCATCATCTTTCTATAATCTGCTACATCTTTTATTTTAGGGGGATGTTGACTCTGTGCAACTCTGCATTCTATCCACATGCTGAAATTGGCTCATAACCCCTATGCCTAACACTTGCTATTTGTGTATGGTATTAAATATTACCCTATTTCACACCATCTCAATGAAAATATTATTACCCCCAAAGGGATGAAAATTGGTTCTTTGCACAGCAGCAGAAAAAAAAAATTCAAAAACATATGCTCTTTTTATGAATAAAGCACAGCTATGCATTCAGTACATAAAGAGGTGTACAGTGGATATACGCTGTTTAAATTTCACCTGTGGGAAGGGAGATGAGGAAATAATGTCTAAACAGGCTTTTTTGTGAGAAACAGAGAAATCAGTTAAGAAGCACTCCTCTATTTAACTACGCTACCCCAATTTCTCCTGCAACCATCCTACTAGTTCTGCAACTGATTAGAAAGGAAAGAGCTTGTCCAAGGCCACTGAGTTAGTGAGTGATAGTCACGTAGTATAGGCACAACTGACCTCTGGATGATTATAGTGGGGAAAAAATGACAAATAAAATGGTTCCAGTGAACATTTCCTCATTCAGAAAAGTCTGTTAGCATCTAAGTGGAAGTGACAGATGTGTCTTGGTTTCACAGCAGTGGAACTATTGAAACCTTTGGCTCAAAAAATCTGAGAACTTACTCTTCTAAAAATACAAATGGAGGCATCAATACTTCCTGTCGTAGAAGAATCAGGAAGCCTGAGTTTTAGTTCTACCTGTGTCAGGAATGTGTGCAATGCCACTTAGTGGATGTAGACCTCATTTCCCTAATCTATAAAATCTGTAGATTCTATTGCCTTTCTTCCCCTTCCTTCTTTCCTTCCTTCCTGCCTGCCTTCCTTTCTTCCATATGTCCATCCTTCCTTCTACTCTCTCCCTTTCTTCTTTCCTGCCTCCCTGTCTCTCCTTTGCTCCCCGTATTCGTTTTTATTTAGTAGCAAAATTTATTTCCAAAATAAAATGTCTTTGAGATTCTAAGTATAAAATATAAGAAGGTCAGGGTCCTATTTACTACCCCCACCCTGACATTCATCGAGTAGCTAGGGACTCTGGAGCCCTGTAGAATCCAGTTAGAAGACCACTGGATTCAGTTTTTTAAATTTTGAAGTCTTTGGCTTTGAGCTTCTACTCTGAAGTAATTGTTTGAATCTACCAACAGTTATTGTGCAAACAGTTTTATCAGCACGCATGTATGCCTAGTGAGAGATTAAATATTTTCATTAGCCACCTTGCCAATGAGTTTTTATCGTTAACCACACACACACACTTGTGCATATTTAAATATGTGTTTAAGAAGCAGAAAGATATGAGTGAATTGATTCATTAACAACAATTGTCACATGAGTAGGCTGAGCTGATCTCTACACACTGGTTCTCAGTATAAGAATTTAACCAGATAGTTGCTGTCTTTACAAACAAAACTTTTGATACTTTAAGAACACCTAAGGATGAGGACTGGATAAAAAATAATAATTTAAAACGTGTTACTCAGCAGGCACTGTGTATTAATCTCCCTTACCCAAAGTAGAAATCCCAATTAGAATTCTACATTTAAGTTCCTGGGTAGTTGGTTTCTACTCCAAGCTCAGCTCGATATCAAACACAGAATGAAAAATTATCAAGGCCTTGCAATCCTTCTGGATGTGTCACGTCTTTTCTGATTGCTGTACTGTCATTATTTCAGTCTTCTTAGTAGCACCCCCCACTTGATGGATTTTAGTCTACTTATCTCATTTAGTTCTGAAATATTTGTGTCTTTCTCATTCTTGCTAATATTTCTGGTCTCTTGACTTCGCCAGTTAGGTAAGAGCAGCTTTCAGCTTGTTGTGCTGGCTCTAACCCAACTTTCTCTTCTGAAATCTTCCATTAACTGACCTCTGTTTTGGAGCCCACATGTTTTCTGATGCCTAACTTCATGCTGTAGGACTCTCATATTCTTACTTTTTTCCTGATCTCTTAGCCTTGGACCAGCCTCTGTCCCAGCACTGGTAACATAGTTTGCAAATGCTTGTATTATTAAAAGGTCATATCCACTTGAAAGATTAAATAGATATTTAATATGTAAAGGTTGCATTTTGTTTGTTTAATTGATTTTTAATTTAATGATTTGGCATTATTAAGTCCATTAATAAGGGTTCATAGGAAATTATTTTGCTGTGAACTTAATTGAACATATTCATGAGCAGTCTTCTATTTTAACCAAGTATCTAGTATCTTCTAATGCTCAGTTTTCTTCAAAGGGAATGTATTTTGTACATTCTTAAACATTGTATTTGTGATTTTAGTAATCTAAGCCAGCAGAGTATCATTGTATTTTCAAGAAAAGTGCAATTTGAAATTCTGCATTTTTAAGCAGTGGCCATGGCTGTGGCATTCGAATGTACAATTCTATTTTTGAAGACTTGAAATATTTTGTTACTTTCTGTCTTTTTGTGTGTCTGTGTGATGTATACAGAAATGTACTAGAGGCTCTTTCAAATTAAAAGCAAACAGAGTAGGGTATCAAAGATTTACCTGTGTTTTTCAAATATTTTCTAAGTAGTTGCAATCAATTACTATGCTTCTTCCCTGGGCTTATATTTTACTGTTTTTATTTATTTAAAGAGATAAAACTATAAATTATTAACACCAAGACTTGAATTTTTGGAATTATTTATCATGTGATAGATGATAGGGCTACTAAAGCAACCTGAAAATCATTAGAATCAGGTGTATGACTGACAGTCTGCATGCGGTTTGCAGACATTCTCTAAGATTGTTTAAAATGATTTTTAGTTTACATAATAGCAAGTAGTGTGTCCATCTATTGAGCTAATGGTGATATTGCAACTTTGAAAAATGATGACAACTTACGCTACTTGCATCACAAAACTTGTTGGTATGTGAGAATTACAATCATGCTCTGTCTCCCTACAGACTCTAAATCAATTATAAAATTAATATAGAGGTATAAATGAATGAGAATATGATCATCTTCATTACTGGTAGATATGTGATGGAAACTGGAGCTTGGATTAGAGAGCTGAACTCTGGCTTCCTAATACCCCATGCTTCCCCAGTGGCCATTAGTCTGATTCTTGAGACTCATTATCAGAGAAAGGAAGTAGCTCCGCAGAGCTGTGACTTCCCCTGCCAGTCATGCCATGGGAAGCTGCTCCTCATGACGGCAGTAACAGAAAGCAGAATATGCCTTCTACAGCCAGCTAACCCCAAAAACAGAAACTTGGAAGGGCTGAGTTACGCATTCTTAGTTCCTTTGTCTAATCTGACTGATCAGATAAATTACTCCCCCTTCCAGAGGGAACCATATAGATGTCTGGGTAGTAGACAGATTAGGGAGACCTGCATGTAGAGTTGGTAGTTGAAAACTTTAGGGTAGCCATTATTATTCCAGCTTAGAAAATGAGAAAGCATCCTGATAGAGGTCAGGGACTCCATCAAGGTCAAAGAGCTAGTCACTGATGGAGCTAAGCTTCAGATGTTCCACTCAGGGAGGTTGCCTTAGTCAAAGGTGGCACAGCTGTAGACCTGTGCTGTTGCACACATCTGCTCATTTTCTTCTCACATAGTGGCTACCACTGAATTTTCAACAGCTCAGACCCATCTTGTGCTAAAATCTGTTCTTCAGGGCAAGATGATCATTGCTCCATTAGCACATCCCTATTAATCTTTTGGTACATGCTACTCTCTTCTCTGTCTGGGAGAAACTTCACTCAGCTCATTTGAGCCAGAATCTCCTAAGCCTCATGGTCACCGTCCTCTGCTCTGCCTCTGTCCTCTAACTCTGCCCTCTCTCACCACATGTGAGCCCCTCTGTGCTCTGTATCTGGACAGTGCCCCCTGTCTCTCCTGCTGTTGCATTTTGTAACATAGCCCTGCTTTCTTAAAGCTGGATGCTTTTTACACTCTCTTTCTCCCTTTAAATAGATTAAGATCGATTAAGATTATTAACCAAGAAAATGGAAAGGAAAGTTCATAGTGGAGCAATTTGACTAGACGAAAATATTTTATCCACTCTGCGTTTTAATCAAAACAAACAAACAAAGCTCAACAAATAAACAAAAATCCTCAACAACTTTATCCAACAAAGCCAACACACAACCAACCTTCCCAGTGCTTTCTCCCCTCCTCACATGTGCTGGTACCCATACTGATATGTTTTACATTCACCCTAGGAAAAATAATTTAATGGACTTGGAGAGGCTTTCCAGGCAATATTCAAATGCGTTTATCATGTGTCCACCTGTGTTTTCTGCTTATGTTACTATTTTGATTGTATATCAGCTCTGCCAAGGAAAAGAGGTCCACTTGATAGAATTACTTCATGTTGAAATTTATGTATAAAGAATACCTATCTTTTGAAATTTATGTATGAAGAATACCTATCTATAAAGCTATTTAAATCTTTATCTATTCAATCAGTGATTATAATATAATAAAAATACCTAAGTTCAAAATATGGGTTAAATCTTAATTTTTATGAAAACAATTCTATGTAGTTAAATGTTACCAGATAGTTACTGTGACCCACTTCTGTTACTAAAGAACTGGCTCGAGGTGAATTACTAGGAACAAAGCTTCAGAGACAGAAAACCGGGGATGGAGGCCAGCTTTAACAATCACCCTGTGACCATGTCTCGTGCAAGTCAGTAATTTCCTTTTTATCTTAAAGTTCTTCATGTATACAGTGTGAATAATGAGTCTGTACTCATTGATTGTGTTGGGATTAAATAAGATCACATAAAGTTCTTAGTACAGTTTCCAGCACATAAAAAGTTCTTCATAGGCCAGGTGCAGTGGCTCATGCCTGTAATCCCAACAATTTGCAAGGCTGACGCAGGTGAATCACTTGAGTCCAGGAGTTTGAGACCAGCCTCGGCAACATGGTGAAACCCTGTGTTTACAAGAGGTACAAAAATTAGCCAGGCATGGGTGGTGCATGCCTATAGTCCCAGCTACTTGGGAGGCTATGGCAGGAGTATCATTTAACCCCAGGATGCAGAGATTGCAGTGAGCTGAGATTGTACCACTGTACTCCAGCCTAGGTGACAGACTGAGCCCCTGTCTCAAAGAAAAAAAAGTTATTCAGAAATGTTGATTATGTAATTATTAAGGCTTGTGGAAATTGAGCACAATTGATACTATGCAATCAAAAAAGCAATAGCTCTCTTATTTTTTTTTTTTTCCAAAGTCAACTTCCCTATTTAAATACTGATTCAAACAAGTAAATGAGGTAACAGGTCTTGTGGAAATATATATAATCTGTATGAATGATTAAAATATTCTGAAATTTATTGAAGACTAGACAGGAAACAGTGAGATCCTTTCCATGCCCACAGATTTATTATTTTCTTATATTGCTAAAGTTATTTCCAACCATTATTTCATTTATTCTTTCAACAGCCCTTCCTATTGATAACCTGATTTTACAAATATGACACCTGTGGCTAAGAAAGATAACGTAAATTAGCTAAAGGTTCCCAGAAGCTGTAAGAAAAGAGTAAGGAGAATTCGCATGGTCTTCATTTCTCGTTCATTGTTGTTAGTATGAGGCCCTATTACTTCTAATGGTATGAAACTTTGTAAAAGTTGTTAAGTTCTGTTTGTTTACATCTGCATACTTATAAAATGCAAGCACTTTAAATTTGTGGATAATCCTTTTCTTAAACTGAAGTTCTTTGACAAAGCACATAAAGTTTTTATGAAAATGTAAATGACAAAAACAATATCTATTTCATTGTACTTCCCTGTAAAATGAAGATAATAGACACACTATTTTAAAACGTTTTTGTTTTTGAACATTTATAATAGTGCTGGATTACGTTTCATTAAAATAAAGGAAGATGGGCTACATTGAGAAAATTGTCTCGGGCCTATGGAGAGGAAAATCATGCTTCTGTGAAATAGTATATAACATCATGAAACCCATAAGATGCTAGTAATGCTTGTAGAACAATGCTGACTTTTGAAATTTCAAGAGAAGCCAATCTGGTTGGAAACTTTCAACCTCAGACACCATGGAAGATAAGATAATTGTAGATTCAACAAACTTCACTGATGACTTGAAATATTCTTTCCAGTGGTACAGTATATAGAAGGTATTCAATTCTTGTTGGCTATTATTAACAAAATTACCATAGAAGAGGAAAGAGTATTGCTTTGGAGTTGAATGGTCCAAAGATATACTCACATTCAGGATTCTATGAGTAATTTACTATATCTGGGACATATTACTTAACTTCTTTAAATTATCTTTTCTAATTCTTAAAATGGGAGTCTACTGGGATTATTCCAGAATTAGAGATCACCTATGTGAAAAGTCTATAATGCATTATAGTCTACATAAAAGACGGTGAATGGGTTTTCCTGAAAGCAGAAGTTTGAGACAAAGACGTGCATGCAGGCAGTTTATTTGGGAGGGAGAATCTGTGAGGGACATTGTGACTGAAATAGGTGAGACAGCAGAGGTATGCAAGGGTGTGTAGAGAGTTCATGGGGCCTCCACTCTCCTAAGACCTCTGAAATGTGAAGATCACCTCCTCATATCCATCAGAATAACAGGATATCCACATCCACCATATCCATCAGAATAACAGGAGGCTAGAGCACTTGTCCACTGGCATAGTTCCTATTCTCAAGATCTATTTCTTCTAACTTCCTTTTAAAAGAAATGTCACATGCTTATTAATACCCTTTTTTGATGCAGATGATGTGATTATTGATTGCCAAAGCTCTCTAAGGCTAGTCTTTCCACTGTTAAGGCTTTAGGATTTTATAAACAAGATAGAAGACTTTATTCAGCAGAAAATGCTACCATTTTTAAGAGAAGAGCAGTTGTCAGGATGCAGATACAGATATGTTAGATGAGATACGTTATGGGAATTGGTTCATGCAGTTATGGAGACTGAGAAGTCCCACCATCTGTTCTCTGTAAGCTTGAAAACCAGGAAAGCAACTGGGCAGTGGTGTTACTCCCAGTTTGAGGCTGAAGGCCTGAAAACTACAGGGTAGTTGGGAGTAACTGATCTGAGTCTAAAGGCCCAAGAACCAGGAACTCTGATGTGAAAGGGCAGGAGAAAAATGGATGTCCCGGCTCTGGCTGAAGAAGAGAGGGGGTAGGGGGAAAAGGAGGAGAAGGAGGGGGAAGAAGAAGAGAAGGAGAGGGAGAAAGAAAAGGAAAGCAGGAAAAAAGAGAGAGAGGAAGGAAAGAAGGGAAAGGGAGAGTGAGGGAGGGAAGAAAGTGAGGGAGGGAGGCAGGGAAAGAGAGAGAGGGAAGGAAGGAAGGAAGTGAGGAAGAGAAGGAAAGGGAGGGAGGGAAGGAGGAGGGAGGAAGGGAGGAAGGGAAGGAGAAGGAAAGAGGAAGAAAGGAAGGAAGGAGGGAGGGAGGGAAAGAGGAAGGAAGGAGGGAGAGAGGGAGGAAGGGAGGGAAAAAAGGAGGGAGCAAAAGGAGGGAAGGGAAAGAGGAAGGAAGGAAGGAAAAGAAAAGAAGGAGAGAGAATCTGCTCTTCCTCTGCCTCTTGGTTCTATTTGAGCCTCACTGGATTGGATGCTGCCCTCCCATGTTGGTGAAAACAGATATTCTTTATTCTGTCTACTGCTTTGCATGCTAATCATCCAGGAAACACATTCACTCACACACCAAGAAATAATGTTTTACCAGCTATCTGACATCCCTTAATTCCAGTTAAGTTGACACATAAAAGTAATTATCATACATAACTGAGAAAGATGAAGGCTGTAGTGGATGAGGGTAAAACCTTAAAGGGAAAAAGAGAAGTCTAAAAATTTTTTTACAAGATCTTTCTGTGTGGTATCCTGTATAAACCTGTAATACGTCTTCAAAGTTTTATTTTTCCTTACTGCTTTCCGAGTTAGACTAACAATACCAGGTAAAAAGTCCTCTTTGCTTTATGCGGATTACATATGAAATGTCTGCACACATAGTACTTTGCCAATATTCAAATCATCCTCTATGACAAGGACTCCATACCACAAGCTACTTGGATTTAATTCTCAAAGATGTCTCCATTGTGTGGCTTAAGTTCTTTGAATTGTCATGCTGTACATCTAGTTATATTATACCTGATATTGCTTTGTGGTTAGTGTTCAGGACTCAGAGTAATAGTTATCCCAAAAGATTGCATTTGATCACTACATCGCTTCAAAAAAAAATTCTCATAAAATACTTCATTTAAATAGCAGAACAGCGATAAGCATTTCACTGTTAGAGACACTGAGACTCAAGTATGTTTTGTGGCTTCACTAAGTCCATATGGTTCTCTAAGTCCATGCTGTGTGGATACTTAAATTTAGATCTTCTATTTTTTTCCCCACTATATATGGCTGCATTGTCATAGTATTTGTATGCTTGGAATTATATGCTGCTTCATAAATTGATATTCCATAGTAAGTATATATTTGATATATGTTAATTACCCAAAGTAGAAGACATTATAATTTTTTTTTCTTTTTTTTTTTTTTTTTGAGGCAGAGTCTCACTCTCACCAGGCACCAGGCTGGAGTGCGGTGGGTGCAATCTCGGCTCACTACAACCACTGCCTCCTGGGTTCAAGCAATTCTCCTTCCTCAGCCTCCCTAGTAGTTGGGACTACAGGCACGCACCACCACGCCCAGCTAATTTTTGTATTTTTAGTAGACACGGGGTTTCACCATGTTGGCTAGGCTGGTCTCAATCTCTTGACCTCGTGATCCGCCCATCTCGGCCTCCCAAAGTGCTGGGATTACAGGTGTGAGCCACCGGGCCCAGCCTATAAAATAATTTATAGTATTAAAATGTTTTTCCTACAAATACAATAAGGGCACATGTGTATTTGTGACCCATGCTAAAAATATTAAGATTTATAAAATTCAAGATATTATCATCATAATTATCATATGAATAACTCTGTGCAGAATACTATAGCAAAGTCAGAAGAACTAAAAGACAATCTTCACCTTTGGAAGTCTGGCAATCTAGTTTGGAAGATAATGCTAATTCCCAAAGAAAAATCATAAATAGCACATAAGTGGGCACGTATCCAATAATATGGAGAATAGTTCAGAGATCTGGAATGGAGATGAATTGGACTGTCTCCTAGAAGACTGAATGGTTTACATATTGTGAAGATTGGGAAGAATATGAACTTAGAAGATGAGAGGGGAAAAGGTGTTTATTTCAAAAGTGAGAAAATCTGTTTTACTCAAGGTTTTCAATAGAGTGAAACCAGATTGTGGATGGATGTTAGACATAAGAATTTAGACCAGAGGCTTTTAGCATAACATTTTCCCAAGTGTGGCCTGAAAACATCCAGGGTACCAAAAGACATTTCAAGGGACTGTGAAGTACAGTGAACACTATTTTCATAATAATACTAAACTATCATTTGTCTTTTTCACTGAGTTGGCATCTGCACTGCTGGTACAAAAGTACTGGTGGGCAAAATTGCTCGTGTGTTAATATGAATTTTGGCACTGCTACCAAAAATGGTTATTAGTCATTATGTTCTTCACTACCAGGAACTTACTGGATTTTTTTTTTCCTTCCAGTTATAGTTGAATGCTATTGATAAAGCAAGGAAAAGTATTAATTTAATTAAATCTCAGTTTACCAAGTTTTACATGATAAGAAGGAAGTACTTCTAATCCTTAAAATATGATGGCTGCTTCAAGAAAAACCTCTTATGAGGTCAGGTTTCAAGCTGATCTAGTTGTTTTTATCATGGAATGCCATTTTAGTTGAAGGAATGACTGACAGATAATTATGTTTATTCAAACTTAGATATATGCTAGATATTTCCTTGAAAATGAATGGAGTAAGCTTGTCACTTCAAGGAAACAAACTGACAGTATATGTTGCCAATGATAAAATCTGAGCTTTCAAGCAAAGAGTAGAATTTTGGAAAATGTATTTCATCACCTTGAGCTTGATAGCATTTCAGTTCTTAAATACTTCTTTGATGAGATTGGTGATGATATTAACAAATATATTTTTTATATTCTCTAGTAAAGTCTGTCAGCTCAGTGTACCAATGTTTACCAGATGAGAGATGTATGATATTAGGAAATCATCATGAAAAAAGTAGATGTATAGATGAAAAATCCATTTAAAGTGCAAAATTGACCAATGGATTTTCATATAATACTATATGGAAAGTTCACTGATACTGTTTCAGATTCTACACAGCCATTAACCTTCAAGACACTACCACAGTCAAGTAACAGGGTAGTATCAAAATAAACAAATCTATAATTATCAGAAAAAGTTATTAAAATACTACTAGCTTGTGTGGTGGCACAACATCCTTGGGAGGTTGAGAAGGACCTCTTGAGCCCACAAGTTCAAGTCTAGCCTAGGCAACATTGCAGACCCCTTCTCAGAAAAATTAAAATATGTCTCCATTTTCAACCTTATTACATGTGTGCAGCTGGGTTTTCATTATCTACCTTTGCCAAAACAACTCATAGATTAATCTAGAAGAAAATATAAGAATCCCGTTGTCTTCTATTAAGCCAGGAATTAAAGAAATTTGCAAAAATGTGAAACAAGAAGTCACTCTTTAATAACACTTTGCTTTGAAAAGAATGCTAAGTATGCACACTAAGTAATGTATAAGTTGAGGTTGATAAATTGATATGGTAATTACTGTTCAAACAAAGGACTACTCTACAGTACCTGTGATAAAAATTGTGGTGATTGATGCTCAAGTCTAGTTATAAGTGTTCTGGAAATATGAACATTTGATTAACAGCTAACGCATTGTAGTTATTTTTACTCCGGACTAGTCAAATTTTTTTTTTCAAATTTTGCATAGGGACACATTAGAAATTTTTGTAAGCCTTTCAGTAAATCATAAGATCTCTTTATTGGATCATGACCAGCATTGAGTTTTAATTTTCATAAAATGTATTACTTGTTAAATATATAATGAGCTTACCTGTGTTATTATAAATACATACATACATTTTTAAATATTTCTCTATTTTAATTTCAAGTCTGGTAAGGGACACAATCCACAAAAACCAGAGCAATGAGGTATCCTCAATATTTTGTAAGATTTTAAGAGTCTTGAGACCTATCAATATTTTTTAAAGTTATGAGATTTAAGTACTTAGCTTATAAATGGTTACAGTCTGCAAGATGGCGATTATGACAGGCTGGAAAGTGTAACCTTCAGCTGAAACCAGAGGCAGGCACTTCAAGGGAGGGAAGAATGGAACAGGGATGTATGCTGACCAGGTGGCCAAGTAAACATATTCAACAGGTTGGAGGAAGTCTTAACGTATGTTCACAAAGGGAGTCCTGACACATGCATACTGAGCAAATGTGTATGTTACATGTGTCACTTTGGAGTGGAGGTATTTAAATGAATTACGATTAGGTCCTACATGTCAAAAGGTGAAGCAGGAACATGAAGGCATTCAAATGTGTGGCCTCTGAGAACAGGCCAGACTGAGTCCATGGTTGGTGGTTTCTTACCAGGAGAAAGTTACTGAAGTTTGTTTCTTCGTCAGCCAGAGCTACATAGTTATGGTTTGTGGAACAGGGGGTTCAATTGGTCAGTGTCTGATGGATTAGCTGCAATTGTATTGTTTATTTAGAGGCCAGGGCTTGTTTACTGACTAGAAAAAGAAAAACCTTGTGTGGCAGTTATTTATTATTTTTTTAATTGTACCTTAGGTTCTGGGGTACATGTGTAGATCATCCATGATTGTTACATAGGTACACACATGGCAATATGGTTTGCTGCCTCCATCCCCCCGTCACCTACATCTCTCATTTCTCCCCATGTTATCCCTCCCCTACCTTCCCACCCCTGCTGTCCCTCCCTTGGCGCCCCCCAACAGATCCTAGTGTGTGATGCTTCCTTCCCTGTGTCCATGTGTTCTCATTGTTCATCACCCACCTATGAATGAGAACATGTGGTGTTTGATTTTCTGTTCTTGTGTCAGTTTGCTGAGAATGATGGTTTCCAGGTTCATCCATGTCCCTACAAAGGACACAAACTCATCATTTTTTATGGTTGCATAGTATTCCATGGTGTGTATGTACCACATTTTCCCTGTCCAGTCTATCATCAATGGGCATTTGGGTTGGTTCTAGGTCTCTGCTATTGTAAACAGTGCCCCTATGAACATACGTGTGCATATGTCTTTATAATAGAATGATTTGTAATCCTTTGGGTATATACCCAGTAATGGGATTGGTGGGTCAAATGGAATTTCTATTTCTAGGTCCTTGAAGAAGCACCACACTGTCTTCCAGAATGGTTGAACTATTTGACACTCCCACCAACAGTGTAGCAGTTATAACAGAGTCTATTCTTCTAGTGTAGAGTGTATTCTTCTAGCGACTTAACGCTTGCCTGGCATGGCCTTAGGTCATGTTTATAATTTGGTACCTTATTGCCATAAAAAGAGTTCGCTTTGTTGGTTATCATCTCTATTTTATTATTAATGCTGGTCGGTTGTTGAGTTTCAACTGCAAAAAGGAGGGAGTAAAATGAGGCATGTCCCCATTCTGTCATGGCCCGGAACTCAGTTTTTTAATATTTCCCTGGGTCCCTTTGGCCAAGAGAGGGCTCATTCAATCACGTGAGGAGTTTAGGATTGTATTTTTAGTCTTAGGCCAATGAGGTTAATGACTGCTAATTTGGCAGAAGGGCAACCATTGAAACTTCCTGAGTCTTCAATTTTGTCTCCTTTGTACCTAGAGTCTACTGGAGTCTACACTACAATAGAGACGTCTGGATTTAATTCCTCTTTAAATCCCTTCAAAGGCTAAGCTCTTTAACATTCTTTAACACTTCGTTAAAGGCCCCTATGAAGATCCTCTAGCTTTCATCCCCAGACACCACTCATCATTTCACATACTGCAATTACTTATGGGGATGGAGGACACACCCCACTGTGCTATTCAGTGCCCTCACATCTTAGCTTGTGTTATCTCCCTCTCCTGGAAAGCCTTTCATGCTTTTTTTTTTTTTTTTTTTTTTTTTTTTTGCCTGTCTCTATATATGACTTGTCTGTTAAGATCTTGACTGTACTCATTATTTCCCTTAGGAAACTGTACCTGATCTTAATTGTACTCATTTCCCTTGGGAAACTGTAGCTGAACTCTTAATCTGGGTCATGTGTTACTCCATATTATTATGACGTTTCTTGATTCTGTGTCCATTTTCTCTAGTGGTTAGTAAACTTCTTCAGGACAGAGGAGATCTCCCGCCTAACACATAGTTAATGCTCAAGAATGCTTATTACATTTGCATTTGCTTGCTCAGTAATGCTTATATAATAAATGATAATAAATGCTTGCTTAAAAATAATGCAAATACTAGTTAGGAGAATTAGTCTGATAACTACCTCAAAAATGATTTCAAGTCAAAAAGGTCCATGGTATAACTTAAGTAAAATTCTGGTAGACAGGCCAGGAGCAGTGGCTCACTCCTATAATTCCAGCACTTTGGGAGGCCAAGGCAGGTGGATCATGAGGTCAACAGTTCAAGACCAGCCTGGCCAAGGTGGTGAAATCCCTGTCTCTATTAAAAATTACCAAAAAATTGGCTGGGCACGGTGGCACATGCCTGTAATCCCAGCTACTCAAGAAGCTGAGGCAGGAGAATTGCTTGAACTTGGGAGGTGAAGGTTGCAGTGAGCTGAGATCATGCCACTGCACTTCAGGCTAGGTGACAGAGGGAGACTCTGTCTGAAAAAAAGAAAAAATTCTGGTAGACAAAAAAGCAAATATATAAGTCAGACTCACTTATTCCTCCTTGTTCACATGCAGATCGAGTGACAATAAAAAGTTTTGAAAAAAAATATTTAACAATAGATCCATGCTAGCACAGCCTTATCAGCTTTAATAGCCTTATCAGCTTTCCAAAAATAGGGTCAGTTACTTAATATTTTTAATAGCACATTTGTTTTATGAAGACCAACCCTCACAATTTAAGATAATTGTTACAAATTTGATTTAGGTGGAAGAGGTTTTAAAGAAACAAAAGCGACATTGTTTCAGAATAAAGATTTAGCATAACTTTAAAAAAATCACTGTACTAATGTTAAAATAGTAAATAAATTGAATTTAATTTCTTGTTTGGAGTAAATATGGCCTTTAAGTAGTAGTTATATTTAAAAATGAAGGCACTTTCTTACGAATGTGCTCATTGCCGCACAGTGACTAACGTTAAATTCATCTAGATGTGAGAAACACATTTGACTGCAGAGATAATAGATGAGCACTTCTTATTAATATTTCTACATCTTAATGCTATTGAAATGCCTATTAAGAGATCCTAAGTCTTGTTTGATTGTTTGCTTTTCTAGATGTCATTCCATTTCAGCTATTTCCTTAGTCATAATGTAAGTCTGTTAGCATACCAAGTGGGTTGAGTTTGCACAGCTGTCCTTGCCAAGGGCTGCCCTGCAGTTGCTCCATCATTGGGGTAACCAGCTGTTACTTATTTAAAGCCTCCATCATTTTGTATGACAGAGTAACTTAATTATGCCCTGCTTTGGAGATGTTAAATGAAATTATCTTCAAAACAAGTGCACTTCATTTAATATTTTTCTCCATCAAGTACTTGAACTGTGACATTTACGTCATAAGCACTAAGTAACTAAATGCTTTATAAATTGAGGCCTTCCGATAGGATAATTATTATTGAAGCAAAACACTTTTCCAGAAGTACCTGTGATAAACATTGTATTGACTTATGCTCAAGTATGGTTATAAGGGTTTTGGAAATATGAAAATCTGATTAACAGATGACATGTTTATTTACACTCTATACCAGATAAATTTTGTTTTTTAAACATTGAATAGGGATGGATTAGTGGTTTTTGTTAGCCCTTCAGAAGGGAGGGAGGAAGGAAGGGAGGAAGGGAGGAAGGGAGGGAGGGAGGGAGGGAGATTTTATGAAAGGAGGGGAGTGAGGGAGGGAGGTTTTAGGAAATTTTATTTTAATTTTATATAACTAAAATAAATATACACATAAACATCCTGGTTAAGTTATAAATGTGTTTCTTACTGTGGGCACCCTGTCAAAAAAGTTTAAACACAAAATCATGAGACTGTCACATAAACCTTTATAGGATTGACCATGTTAAGCTCCTGAACACACTTATGATGCCACAAATATCTGCCCATGGCCATGTTTTTCCCCTGTAACTTTTTTTTCCTATTTTTTAAACTACAGTAAAATACACAGAAGATAAAATTTAGTCAATCTTTTTTTTTTTTTTTTTTTTTTTTTTTTTTTTTTTTTTTTTGAGACAGAGTCCTGGTCTGTTGCCAGGCTGGAGTGCAGTGGTGCAATATCAGTTCACTGCAACCTCCACCTCCTGGGTTCAAGCAATTCTTCTGCCTCAGCCTCCCAAGTAGGTGGGACCACAGAAATGCGCCACCATGCCTGGCTATTTTTTTTTTTTTTTTTTTTTTTTTTTTGTATTTTAATAGAGGTGGGGTTTCACCATGTTGGCCAGGATGGCCTCGATCTCCTGACCTTGTGATCCACCCACCTTGGCCTCCCAAAGTGCTGGGATTACAGACATGAGCCACTGTGCCCGGCCACTGTCAACCGTTTTTAAGTGTACAATGCAATGATGCTGAGTACATTCATATAGTTGTGCCATCAGCAACACCATCCATCTGTATAACTTTTTGCATCTTATGAAACTAAAATTCCATACCCATTAAACAGTATCTTCTCAGTTCCTCTTCCCCCAGACCCTGGAAACTGCCATCCTACTTTGTCTCTATGATTTTGAGTACTCTAGGTGCCTTACATAAGCACAATCATGTTTGTCTTTTTTGTGGCTTGCTTATTTCACGTAGCATGATGTCTTCCAGGTTCATTCATGTTGAAGCAGATGTCAGAATTTCCTTTTTTTTTTAGGCTGAATGATATTCTATGGTATGTTTATACCACATTTTGTTTTCCATTCATCTATCAATGGATGCTTAAGTTGCTTCCAGGTTTTAGCTATTATGAATAATGCTACTGTTAACATTGGTGTTTCAGTAGTTTGTGGCATATATCCAGAAGTGGAATTGCTGGATTATATAGTAATTCCATTTTTAATTAATGAGGAACTGCCGTATTGTTTTCCACAGCAACATTGCTATTTTACATTCTACAAACAGTGCACAAAGATTCCAATATCTCCATATCCTCACTAACATGTGTTTTCTGTTCTTTTAATAGTAGCCATCCTAATGGGTATCAGGTGGTGTCCCATACGTATGATTTGCATTCTCCTATTTATCAGTGATGTTGTGCACCAGTTTATGTGCTTATTAGTCATTCATAACCTTCTTTGAAGAATTGTCTATTCAAGTCATTTGCCCATTTTTAATATAGTTATTTTTTTTGTTTTTCCTAATTTTTAAATTTGAGATAATTTTAGACTTATAAAAGCATTATAAATGTGACACAGAAAGCTCCCCTTCATCTTTTTTCGCAGCTTTCCCTAATGTGAACATTGCATATAACCATGGTAAGTAAAATTATTAAAACCAATAAACTAACATACTAAGAAAACTACCGACTTTATTCAAATTTCAGCAATTTTTCCATTAATACCCTCTTTAAGCCCCAATATCTAACCCTGGATCCCACATTATAGTAAGCTGTCATGCTTCCTTAGTTTCTTTCAATATGTGACATTTCATCAGGCTTTCTTCAAATTTAATGACCTTGAGAATTTTGAATAGTACTGGTCACTTTGTAAAATACCCCTCACTTTTCTCCTGATTAGATTGAATGTGTATATTTTTGAGAAGACTGTCACACAAATAATATACTCTTATCATTGGATCATGTCAGGGATATGATGTCATATGAGTAATATGCAGTAATATATTTTATTGTGAGTGAACTTGCTCATTTGGTTAAGGTAGCTTTTCTAGATTTCTCTGTTATGAAGTTATGATTTTCTTCATTGGTAATTGATAAATATTTAGGGGAGATGCTTTGTAACTATACAAATAAGTGTTTCCTCTTAAAACATATCCACTAAATTTGTCATCCATAACTGGATCTTGTCTATAGCAGTTATTACTGTGATGTCCTAGTGATGATTTTCTACTTCCCTTATTTCTTTTTCGTTCATTAATTAGAATTATCCCTTAAGGAAAAGCTTTGCTTTCTCTTCAATTTATTTATTTATTCAGATATTTATTTCAGTTTGGATACATGAATGTTTATTTTATTCATTGGGCTATAATCCAATCTTTTCATTATATATTTTGCCACTCACATATTTTAGCTTTGGCCTTTGAGAGCTCTTTGAGATAGTTCCTGTTTAGTTTTGGCATGCCCCATAATTTTTGTAAAAATCATTTCCTTATTATTTTGTGCCCCAAGATGTTCCAGGTTTATCCTGTATTTTCCCTGCTATAACCCTGGGATCAACCTCTTCTACAAGGATGCTGGAGAATGGTACTTAAAAATCAAGATCTGGATACTAAGTGTGCCCATTACTGCTGGGGTGTCACTGTAAGCTCTCTCAAAACTGAAAAACATATATACACAGTAAAACATGGGCTCAGGCACATATTTATTTATTTTTACATCTATTTATTTATCTACACATGTACACGTAAATATATATTGAAAACTCTTGCATTTTACTGATACCTCTGACTTCAAACCAACATTATAGGGGTCATTCTAGCTTTTCCAGTTTTCTTAATTGTACCCTTTTTCTCAGACAGTGAGAAATTTGGCTCCCTTTAAATAAACTATATTTCTCTATTTGTTAATCCCTGGTATACGTATACAGTAGCTTATAAATTTAACCCATAGCTCTGTGAGAAACAAATTTACCGATTATAGTTTTTGAGTACAAATGATTTTGTCTTTAACTTTACGGTAGCTAGTTAAAACACCACTTAAATTTATTTATGTATTTATTTATTTATTTTTGAGACAGAGCCTTGAGTCACTCAGACTGGAGCCAGTGGCACAATTTTGGCTCACCTCAATGTCTGCCTTTTGGGTTAGCACAATTACTGTGTCTCACCTCCCAAATAGCTGGGACTACAGGCTGGCACCACCACATCCAGCTAATTTTTGTATTTTCAGTAGAGACAGTGTTTCACCACGTTGGCCAGCCTGATCTCAAACTCCTGACCTATGTGATCTGCCTGCTTCAGCCTCCCAAAGCGCTAGACATACAGTCGTGCACCAACTGAGCCTGGCCCAAAACACCATTTTTAAATTACTCAGGTCATTTCCCTTCTTATTCACCCACTTCAGTCTAGTTGTATAATTTATCTGTAATATGGTTAGATTGATTTGTCAGTCTGTATTCCACCTTGAGTTTCTGCCACATTCTGGTTAATTTTTTTCCCTCTTGGTCATGTCATAAATAAAAATAGATAGGCAACAAGTATTTAAAGTTGTGAGGAAATTGGAACCTTGTACATTGCTGGAGAAATTATAATATGATAGAGCTACTTTGGAAGGCAGTTTGGCAGTGCCTCAAAATGTTAAAACAGGTTCGATGTAACCCAGTGATGCTATCTCTCTCTCTCTCTCTCTCTCTCTCTCTCTCTCTCTCTCTCTCTCTCTCTTCTCCTCTCCTCTCCTCTCCTCTCCTCTCCTTTCCCCTCCCCTCTCCTCTCCTCCCCTCCCCTCCCCTCTCCTCTCCTCTCCTCTCCTCTCTCTCTCTCTCTCTCTCTCTGTCTCCTCTCTCTTTCTTTCTCTCATCTCCATGATAAGGTTTGAAAGTCCACATAAAAATCTGTACATGAATGTTCATAGTACCATTATTTAAAATAGTCAAAAACTGGAAATAACCCAAATACATATCGGCTGATTAATGTATAAAAGCAAGATGGTTTATCTAGATGATGAAATACTATTTGGCAACCAAAAGAAACTAAGTACTGATGTATACTTTGACATGGATAAACCTTGAAAACATTATGCTACATGAAAGAAGGCAATCACAGAAGATTGCATATAGTATGATTCTTATAATTCTATTTTTATGAAAATGTCCAGATTAGGCAGATACACGGAGACATATAGCAGGTTAGTGATTACTTAGGGCTAGGGGAAGGGGTCATGGGGAGTTACTGCTAATGGATACAGGGAGAAGAAAATATTATAAAATTAGATTATATTGATGGTTACAAAACTGTGAATATGCTAAAAACTTCTGAATTGTGTACTTTAAGTGGATATATGAATTCCATATCAATAACTTTAAAAAGAAAAATTTCTTAATGTGGCTTGGTGTGGTGGCTCACGCCTATAATCCCAGCACTTTGGAAAGCCGAGGTGGGTGGATCATGAGGTCAGGAGATCAAGATATCCTGGCTAACATGGTGAAACCCAGTCTCTACAAAAAAATTGAAAAATTAGCAGGGCGTGGTGGCACGCACCTGTAGTCCCAGCTACTCAGGAGACTGAGGCTGGAAAATCATTTAAACCTGGGAGGCAGAGGTTACAGTGAACCCCACCTGGGCGACAGAGTGAGACTCCATCTCAGTAAAAACAAACAGTCTTAATGCACAACTCTCTCCCATTACATTCAAAGTAATTCAGTTTACCAACAGAACGTTAGGATCATTGCATTTGCTTGTGAAGAACAGAATATTATCATATATTTAGTAGTGTAGATTTTTAGCATAAAAGGCCAAGGTAGTTGATGTTCATCACAATTTCAAGCAAAAGAAAATTAATGTCACGATTTATGTAAAGACTAAAGATCATCTTCTGAGGAATGTGTGAAAATGTCTAGCCCATTACCACCTACCTCTCTTTTGAAAACAAAGTACCTATATTTAATTATAAAAATGGCTAGCATGTTGTATGTTTCTGCTTTGATCTAGGACAGTATTGATTTTTTATATTTGTTATGATACATATATTTTGGTGTTAGTTCATGAGGTGAAAATTAGGAACCCCAGTAGTACAGAGGGCAAGATGCTTACTAAAAATTAGCACAGCCATTTAGTGTTTGACCTGATTTTTAAATTTAGGTGGTCTAACTTATCCCAAAGCCCTAATACATTCTACTAATTACCTGCATGAATTTTGAAAATTATAAATAGATTTCTCAATTAGCATACCCATTTTATTTGGCTACTTTGAAGATAATTTTATAGCTTCTAAGAGAAACTGGTTTTATGTGTAATAAACAGTATGAAAAAATATTGCTTTTATTATGAATATTATGTCTAAATAATATACACAAATGAAAATTAAATAGATTATTATTTACTCTTAGGTATTTATTCTCATTGTGGAAAAAATAATCATAGGTGAACAGAAAAAAATTGAAATTGACAAGAGAAGTTATCGTTGATTTCCTTATCTCATTCTGGTAATGTCTCTGATTCAGCTTTTGATATTTATAGAATAATCTCATATTTGTTTTACCTTGCTCCAAGATGGATTTAAACAATATGATAAATACTTAAAATCAGAATATTAAAGTATAAAGTAAATGTGCCATTCAGAACAAAGAAAAGAAAATTAATTTAGGCAAGAAAGGATAAAGCAAGAGATGAGATTAATTATTGTTGTGTGTTAAATGGTGTCTCCCAAACAGATAGGCTTACTTTGTAACCTCTGGAACTTCTGAATATGATCTTATATGGAAAGGGGGCCCTAGCAAATCTAAAGTTAATGATTTTGTGCTGCAATCATCCTGCATTAGCCAAATGGGGCCTGAATCCAATGACAAGTGTCCTTAGAGAAAAGGAGAAGGTCATGTGGACATGTAAGCAGAGATTGAAGTCATACAACCACAAACCAAGGAATGCTGGGAGCCACCAGAAGCTAGAAGAGGGAAAGAGAGAACAGCCCTGCCAACACCCTGATTTTGAACTTTTAGCCTCTTTTGTTTGTCAACAAACAAAAGAAACTTTAGTTGTTTTTCTACCCACCCAGTTTGTGGTCATTGGTTAGGACAGTCATAGGAAAGTTATCGTATTCTAAATGAAATTGTTCTTGGTAGAAAAATTTTTGAAATTTCTTTCCTTTTTTCCATCCCTCCCTCCATCTCTCCCTTCCTCCCTTCCTCTCTTCCATCTTTCTTCCCTCCCTCCCTCCCTCTGTCCCTCCATCCGTCCCTCCTTGCCTTCCTTCCTTTCTTTCTCCTTTCTTTCTCTTTCTTTCCTGCCTTCCCTCCCTCCCTTTCTTTTTCTTTCTTTCTCTTTCTGTCTTTTTCTTTCTTTTTCCTTCTTTTCTCTCTTTATTGAGATATCATCAACAAATAAAAAGTATATATACTGAAGATATCTGACATGATAATTTCATACATGTATAGATTCTGGGAATAATTACCACAATAAAGTTAATTAACATATCATCACCTCACATAGTTATTCTTGTGTATATGTGTCTGGCAAGAACACCTAAGATCTTCTCTCTTAACAAATTTTTAGTATACAATAAAGTCACTATGCTGCTACATTAAATCTCCAGAACTTATTTATTGTATAACTGAAACTTTGTACTCTGACCAACATCACCCTATTTCCCCCACCCACCAGCTCCTGGCAAGCAAAATTCCAGTCTCTGCTTCTATAAATTCAACTTTTTTAGATTCCACATATAAGTGAAATAATGCAGTAGTTGTTTTTCTATGGCTGTCTTACTTCACTTAGCATAATGTTCTTCAGGTTCACCCATGTTGTACCATATGTTAGAATTTCTTTTCTTTTTAAGGCTGAATAATATTCTATTAAAGAATGGAATATATCCCACTTTTAAAATTCATTTCCTGCTGACAGACATTTAGGTTATTTCCATATTTGTGCTATTGTGAATAATGCTGCAATGAATATGTAAGAACAGATCTCTTCTTGAGATACTGATTTCATTCATTTTAGATATATACTCAAAGTGCTAGTTGTATGGCAGTTCTATTTTTGATTTTTTGAGAAGTCTTCATAGTGTTTTTCACAGTGGCTATAACAATTTACATCCCTATAAACAGTGTGCAGTGTTATCATTTTCTCCACATCCTCAACATTTGTTGTTGTTTTCTTTTGGATAATAGCCAATCTAACAGGTGTGAGTTAATGTCTTGTTGTCTTGATTTGCATTTCCTTGATGATTATTATTGTTGAGTGTCTTTTCATATACCTGTTGGCTGTTTGTATATCCTCTTTGGAAAAATACCTGTTCAGGTCCTTTGCCCATTTTAAAATCAGGGGCTTCTTTTGCTATTAAGTTGTATGACTTTCTTATGTATTTTGGATATAACACATTATTACATGTATGGTTTGCAAATACTTTCTCTATTCCATAAGGGGTATTTTTATTTTATTGTTTCCTTTTCTATGCAGAAGGTTTTTCTTATATATATATTATTATTAAGAGATGACTCCCCTTTCCACAATCTTAAGGAAGCTTCTCTCTCTCATCTTTTCTCTCTCCTTTTTCTCTTTCTCTGCCTAAATAAATCACTTTATGCAAAAAGAGAGAGAGAGATGACTCTTTCTGTTTTCCAGGCTGGAGTGCAGTGACACAAGCATAGCTCACTGCAGCCTCAAACTCCTGGGCTCAAGTAATCTGCCCACCATGCCTAGCTAATCTTTTTATTTTTATATTTTTAGAGCTGAGTCTTGCTATGTTGCACAGTCTCAAAACAACATAACTTGGCTGGTCTCAAAATCCTGGCCAAAAATTGTACTCCTGCCTCAGCCTCCCAATTTGCTGGGATTACAGGCCACAAAAGCTTTTTAATTTGATATAATTGCATTTGTTTATTTTCGCTTTTGTTGCCTCTGTTTGTGATGTTATATTAAAAAATCTTGCCAGTAGTAACATCAAAGAGCTTTTCCCTGTGTTTTATCTGAGGAGTTTTAAGGTTTCCGGTCATAGAATTTAATGCATTCATTTTCAGTTAATTTTTATGTAGTATAAGATAAAATTCCAATTTTGTTATTTTTCATGTGAATACCCAGTTTCCCCACCACTGTTTGTTGGATGATGCTTTCCCCATTGCATATATTTGGAACCCTTGTCTGTGATTAGGTGACTACCTATGTGTAGCTTTATTTCTGAGCTCTTTATTGTGTACCATTGGTCTATAAGTCTGTTTTTATTCCAGAACCATGCTGTTTTGATTACTATAGCTTTGTAATATAGTTTTTAAATTGTGAACTCTGATATCTTCAACTTTGTTCTTCTCTCTCAAGATTTCTTTGGCTATTTGGGATTATCCATGGTTCCATACAAATTCTGGAATTATTTTTCCTATTTCTATTTTTAAAAAGCCATTGAAATTTTGATAGGCATTACAATGAATTTGTAGATCATATTGGATAGTGTGAAAATTTTAACAATAGTAATTATTCTAATTCATGAACATGGAGTATCTTTCCACTTATTTGTGTCTTCAATTTTTTTTTTTAATCAATGTCGTATAGTTGTCAGTGCACAGATCTTTTACCTCCTTAAATTTTTGTCTATGCATTTTATTCTTTTTGATGTGATGGCAAACAGAATTGTTTTCTTAACTGGACAGTTTGTTACTTGGTGTATAGAGATTCAACTGAGTTTTATATATTGATTTTGTATCCTGTAACTATACTGAATTTGTTTATCTTAGCAGTTTTTTTCATAGCCCTTAGGTTTTCCTATATGTAAAATCATGTCATCTATAAACATTAATCATTTTACTTCTTTCATTCTGATTAGAATGACATTTGTCTTTTTACGCTTGCATAATTGCTTTGGCTACAGTTCCCAGTGCTGTGTAGAAATGGCAAAAGTAGGCACCCTTGTCTTGTTATTCATCGTAGAGGAAAAGCTATCAGCTTTTTCATCACTAAGTGATGTTAGCTGTGATATTGTTATATATGGCATTTGTTATGTTGAAGAACTTCCCATATAATTTGTTGAGAAATATTTTTATCATGAAAAGACATTGAATTTTGTCCAATGTTTTTTTCTGCATCTGTTGAGATGATCATATGATTTTTATCCTTTCTTCTACAAGTGTGGTGTATCACATTGATTTATTTGTGTACATGAAGCCATCTTTACATCCCAGAGATAAAACCCACTTGATTTTGCTAAATGAATGATCCTTTTCATGTGCTGTTATTTCTTACATACCAGTCTTATATAAGGATGAGAACTCTCCCCTATAAGCCTAGAAAGAAAAAAGCTGTAGTAGTACAGTAGCTGCCTTCAAGAAAATTTTCTATTCAACTTGTGGCCTATCTCCAGGATTCTTTAAATTCTTTAGAGAATGAAGATAGGTGTTCAGATAAGGATTAAAAATACATATAGGCTGGACATGGTGGCTCACACCCAAAATCCCAGCACTTTGAGATCCCAGGTAGATTACTTGAGCCCAGAAATTCAAGAGCAGCCTGGGCAACATGGTGACACCTCATCTCTACAAAAAAAAATTTAAAAATTAGGCAGGCATGGTGGTCTATGCCTATAGCCCCAGCTACTCAGGAGACTGAGGTGGGAGGATTGCTTAAGCCTGGGAGGTGGGGGTTGCAGTGAACCAAGATCTTGCTGCTGCACTCTAGCCTGGGTGACAGAGTGAGACCCTGTCTCCAAATATATATATATATATATATATTCTCCAAATATATATATGTATATTCTCCAAATATATATGTATATTCTCCAAATATATATATGTATATTCTCCAAATATATATGTATATTCTCCAAATATATATATATATATATTTTCCAAATATATATATGTATATGTATATTCTCCAAATATATATGTATATATATATTCTCCAAATATATATATGTATATATATATATATACTCCAAATATATATATGTATATATATATATTCTCCAAATATATATATGTATATATATATTTGGAGACAGGCTCTCACAAAGTAAGACCTGCCTTAGGTCCTCTTTCACCTTCCACCATTATTGTGAGGCCTCCCCAGCCATGTTGAACTATGAATCCATTAAACCTCTTTTCTGTCCCCAATCTCAGGTATTTCTTTGTAGCTGTGTGAAAACGGACTAATATATCATCTTTATATTCATTGATTTCTCAGCAATATCTCACACATTTAATTAACTCAGTTTCAGTTGATGTCCTAAAACAATTTGGAATGTTTTATTTTCCACATTCCAAAATGAAGTGCTAGACTTCCAACTAAAACGCATTTATCAGTCCAAAGTTTCATGTGAGACAATGCAAGTCCCTCCTGCCTATGAGCCTGCAAAATCAAAAGCAAGTCAGTTACTTCCTAGATACAGTGGGGGGTACAGGCACTGGGTAAATACAACTGTTCCAAATGGGAGAAATTGGCCAAAATGAAATGGCTAGAGGCCCCATGCAAGTTTGAAATCCAGCAGGACATTCAACTCTTAAAGCTCTAAGATTTGACTCTATGTTTCACATCTATGTCATCATGATGCTAGAGGTGGGTTCCCATGGCCCTGGGTAGCTTTGTCCCTGTGGCTTTCCAGGGTACTCCCCATTTCCAGATGATTTCATGGGCTGGCATTGAGTTCTGTGGCTTTTCCAAGTGTAAGGTGCAGGCTCTAGGTGGATCTACCATTCTGGAGTCTGGAGTATGGTGGCCCTCTTCTCACAGCTCCACTAGGTGGAGACCCAGTGAGGACTTGTTGTGGAGGCTTATACCCCTCATTTTCCTTCTATAGTACCCTAGCAGAGGTTCTCCAGGAGGACTCTGCCCCTGCAGCACACCTCTGCATGGACATCAGGCATTTCCATACATCCTCTGAAATCTAGGTGGAGGTTCTCAAATCTGAATTCTTGACTTCTGTGTACCTGCAGGCCAAACACCATGTGTAAACTGCCAAAGCTTGGGGCTTGTACCCTTTGAAGCAATGGCCTGAGCTGTACATTGGCCCCTTTTAGCCATGCCTGGGACTAGGTCACCAGGCCCTGAGATTGCACAAAGCAGTAGGGCCCTGGGTTCTGCCCAGGAAACCATTTTCCCCCAGGCCTCCAGGCCTGTGATTTGAGGAGCTGCCATGAAGACCTCTGACATGCCCTGGAGACATTCATGAAGACCTCTGACATGCCCTGGAGACATTTTCGCCATGGTCTTGGCAATGAATATTTGGTTCCTCATTACTTGTGCAAATTTCTGCAGCCAGCTTGAATTTCTCCTCAGAAAATGGGTTTTCCTTTTCTATTGCATTATCAGGCTGCAAATTTTTTGACCTTTTATGCTCTGTTTCCATTTTAAATATAAGTTCCAATTCCAAACTATATCTTTGTAAATTAATAAAACTCAATGCTTTTAAGGACATTCAAGTCACCTCTTAAATACTTTGCTGCTTAGATATTTCTTCTTCCAGATACCCTAAATCATCTCTCTCAAAGTCAAAGTTCCACAGATCTCTAAGGCAGGGGGAAAATGCCACCAGTCTCTTTGCTAAAGCATAGCAAGAATCACCTTTGCTCCAGTTCCCAGTAAGTTTCTTATTTTCATCTGAGACCACCTCAGCCTGGATTCATGTTGATATTACTATCAGCATTTTGGTCAAAATCATTCAACAATTCTCTAGGAAGCTCCAAAGTTTCCCCACGTATTCCTGTCTTCTTCTGGGACCTCCAGACTCTTCCAACCTCTGCCTGTTACTCAGTTCCAAAGTTGTTTCCACATTTTCAGGTATCTGATTAGCGGTACCTGTCATATTCTTGACCAGTACAAATTTACTGTGTTAGTCCTTTCTCACACTGCTTATAAAGGCATACTCAAGACTAAGTAATTTATAAAGGGAAGAGGTTTAATTGACTCACAGTTCAGGATGGCTGGGAAAGCCTCAGGAAACTTATAATTGTGGCTGAAGGAGAAGTAAACACATCCTTCTTCACAGGGCAGCAGGAAAGAGAAATGCAGAGCAAAAGGGCAGGGGGAGGCGCTTTATAAAACCATCAGATCTCGTGAGAACTCACTCACTATCACAAGAATAGCATGGAGGTAACTACCGTCATGATTCAATTACCTCCCACTGAGTCCCTCCCATGACATGTGGGGATTGTGGGAGCCACAGTTCAAGATGAGATTTGGGTTGGGACATAGCCAAACTATGTCAGATGGAGAAGTGGTCATTTTGATTTGACAACATGGAGGTTAACTTGACAAAAGCAGTTTTTACAGAGGAGTGAGGGGAAAGCCAAATTGGAGTGCTTTTAGAAAAGAATGAGAGGAAGGCAAGTAGATTCAGCAAATACAGACAATAATGTAATTGAATTTTACTATAGAATGGTGAAAATTGATTTTTTAAAATATTTACAAGTTAGAGAATCTCAAAAGACTTTTCATAAGATAGAATGTTATAACCTGTTTCTTGTATGACAAGAATAATCCAGTAGATGGATTATTCTCTGATAAAATTGAAAATGTACGTATGTGAGGGAAATGTGTTCCAAGTGTGTCCTTGATTAGGTGAAGGAGATGGGATCTTATGTACAAGTGGGTGTTGCCCTTATATACTAACAAGAACAAATGCTGAAACAAAGATTAAAGGAGCCAGTAGATTGCTGAAAGTTGTATAGAAGTTTGTGGAAGTTCTCCAGTTGCCCCTTCTATGTTCTTTGTGAAATAAGAACTATTTGATCAAATAAAAGTAAAGAGAATAGTGAGCATTGCAGTTTTTAGGAAAGAGACATGATTTGGTCATGTTCTTGAAGAGCAGGATGGTGAGCTGAATTGAAGAGGACAATCTAATAGTATAGCATGCTGCCTGAGATTTTCTTGAGGCTTATCATTAACCATTTAAAATGAGTACAATCTACAACAAGATAACTTTTAGCTTCCTGGTAGCTTTGAAAACTTCTGTAATAAAAGCCGCATTGAGTTAGATTCCAGTGGGTTGGAATTTTATTTTTTGGACACAGACAATGGCAGGAGAAAGGAACAAGTAAGTAAAGGATTTTGCAAAGCAATGGTTTCATTCACTGAGAATGAAATCCAAGACAGATAATGAAGGAATAGATGAATATGAGAGGGCATATGTCCTGGAGTATTGGAGGAAGTTGTAGGATTGAAGAATTATTGATGTTGGTACCAGAAGAAATAGGCTTTAAAAAGTAGAGTGGCTGTTAGAACTCAGGATGCTTGAAGTTAAGACATTGGCAAGTGTGCCATTATTTTTAAGACAAATGAGAGGACATGATTATTGCAAGTAAGAAATGAAAAGAATTGAAAGGCCAAGGAAGTAGATGGACCATCAATGTAGATGTTGATATCAAAAAGAATAGTAGAGAAGAGACAGAGAGATTTAGCTGGATACAAAAACCTTCAATATCGTGTCAATGATACACTGTCTTTTTTTGTTGTTATTCAGTATTTCAATTCTTTTTTTGCCCCAGTTGTATCTCTGGGATTGTAGGCAAGTGACAAGGGCAAATACTGAAATTTTATTGGCAACACCAGATATTCAAAATGTCCTACAGCGCTTTATGGTCTTCATGGTTTATGAGGCAATTTCATATGCATTATCTTATTTTATTTTTATAGTTATCTAGTGAGACAATTAGAGATGATATTGTTATAAAAGCTTTATAGATGAGGAAATTGAAGTTTGGTTATACTAAATCATTTGCCACTATATCTGTGGCTGGAAAATGATTTAAAAACTTTTCCATGAGACCAAATTCCATATGGATATGTTCTGAGAATGGTAAATAGAGGAAGTTAACTATGTATCACAACCAAATACATTGACCTCATTCTTTGAGATGTTTATAAAATCCTTGCCTTTGCCTGAACAGTTATATGCAATGGAATTTTTAAAATATCTTAAACACATTTGATTTTGTTTTCAGAAGATACTTTAATTTTTTGCTTCTCTTTTCTCAGGTGAACTCTAAGTATTTTGTTTTAAGCACACATAGTAATTCATAATGTCTTATTGTAAGGTAACATGTTATTAAGAGTATACACTTTGTTTTAAAGGAGCTGTACTAACTATACTTATAAACATAGATGTAAAAGTAAATAAAATAGTGGAAGCAACAATTCAATAGAATTAAAATACTGTCACAATGAGAAGATAATAAATATACAAGGAGATCTACTTATTTTGTCTAATCATATAAGCCTTAAGATACTTTAAATGGATTATGAAAAAGGCATGAAACTTTCAATATCTGTTCTTTTTTAAAATAAAAGAAATTGGTGTGAAAACTAGTAATAGAAAAAGGTTTTCATTTGGCAATGAAAACAATTTGTTTTAAACAAAGAATTAAAGCCATTCCTAATGATAAGATTCTAGAGGCATTCTTGAAAACTCAGCAATGAAGTAAGAATGTTTATTCCTTAATTTTATTTAGAATTTATCCAGAAATTCAGGCCAATGTAATGTGTCCAGAGGATTAATTTTATGTGTCAACTTGACTGGGCAAAGTGATGCCATGTAGCCAATAAAGCATTATTCCTGGGTGTCTTTATGAGTTTGTTTCCAGAAGAGATTAGCATTTGAATAGGTAGACTGAGTAAAGAAGACCACCCCTCCACCAGGGTAGGTGGGCATCACCCAATCCATTGAGGCCTGAATAGAACAGAAAGGTACAAAAAGGGAAAATTCAATCTCTCTTCTTGAGCTGGGGCATCTGTTTTTTTTCTGTCCTGGGCATCAGGACTTTGGAATCAGATCAGAACTTACATCATTGGCTCCCTTGGTTCAGAGGTCTTTGAACTCTGAATTATGCCACTGGCTTTTCTGGTTTCCCAGCCTGCAAATGGCAGATCATGCAAATTATCAGCCTCTATAATTATGTGAGCCAATTTCCATAATCAATAATTCTACTTCTTCAAAAGGAAGAGGAAAAATAATCTCTTTTTTCAACTATCATATTCCTAGAATATCAAGAGACATCAAGTAAATGCTTCTTACATTAATAAGGAATACAATGACCAGATTCATTTTAAATGGAAAAAAATTAACATCTCTCTTATATCCTACCAATAACCTGTAAGAAAATGTGATGTATTTTAAAATATCCTGCTTATAATAGAACCATTAAATTCTTCAGAACATTTCTAACTAAAAAAAAAAAAGCAGCTGTTTTAAGAAAATCACTGGACTCCACTGAAATACTGAAAACAAGATTTGAATAAAAGATACACCATTGTTGACAGGAAGACTGAAAAAGTATAAAGAGGCAAACTTTTCTTAAATGAACTAAACATCATTTATATCAATATCCATTTATAACTTAAAATGTATTATTAGCAAATAAGATAATAATAAGCATATAAGAGAACTTCTCTAATCCGATAATGAGTACTTTATAAAAGGCAGCAGATACCATACTTAACAGTGAATTGCTGAAAATTTTCTTTCTGGATTTGGGGAAAAATTAAGCATACCTATTTGTTTTTAATACTGAAAATAATCTCTGTTACTCAATATTGCACTGATATTCCTATCAAGTGCAAGACAACACAAAGAAAAAAAAACAAAGTTTAGAAAGAAAAGAGTCAATATTTGCAGGTGACATGAATTCTATGTCAAGATATTCCAAAAGAAAATACAGATAAACTGTTAGAATAAGTAAGTTTAACAAGTTCACTGAATATAACATCAATATATGAAATTTATTTCTGTATAGATGCAATTAATACATAAAAATTTAAAAATATAAAATCTACAACAGCATAAATATCAAATAACTAAAAATATATCTAACAAAATAAATGACTTCTACACTGAAAACTACAAAATAGTAGAGAAATAAATTAAAGAGGACTTGAAAAAATGAAAGTATATAACAATTCATGGACCAGAAGATTCGATTTTATAAAGCTATCAAATCACCAGATTAAACTATACATTAATGCAATCCTAATCAAAACCCCAGTAGGGGTGTGTGTGTGTGTGTGTGTGTGTGTATTGAGAATTGACAAGCTGACTCTAAAATTTGTATTTAATTATGCAGAAACAAGAAGAGCCAAGACAGTCTAGAGAAAAAAATTAAGTTGGAAGATATAGACTACCACATATTAAAGTTTACTATCAAATTATACAGTAATAAAGCAGCAAGAATTGATACAAGGATGGAAAAATAGCCCAATGGAACAGAATAGAGTTGAGCAACAGACCCAGTCATATGTGTTCATCTGATTCATGTTAATGGTCACAGTGGAGGGTTATAGAAATTGTTTTTCAGCATGTGTTGCTGAGAGAAGTTGATATCCAAAAAAATATGCTATGGGAGTAAGGAAGAAATCATCTGAAAGTACAAAACTTACCAGTAATATTAAGTACACAGAAAAATATAGAATATTATAATACCATAATTGTCATGTGTAAACTACTCATCTTCAGTAAAAAGACCAAGAGATGAACCGATCAAAAATAACAATTAGAACAAATTTTCAAGACATAGACAGTACAATAAGATATAAATGGAAACAACAAAAAGTTAAAAAGTGGAGGGATGAAATTCAAGTTTTGAGTTTTTAATAGGTTTTTTCTTGCTTATTTGTTTGTTCATGTAATAAGTGTTAAATTGTCATCAGTTTAAAATAATAGTTTTCATCAGTTTTAAAAAATAAGATATTATTTGCAAGCCTCACATCAACCTCAAATCAAAAATATACAACAGATACACAATGAAAAACTAGCAAAAATTAAAACATACCAGCAGAGAAAGATCACTTCCACTGAAAGGAAGGAAGGCAGAGAAGATTACAAAACAGTCACAAAAACAAATAACAAAATGGCAAGAGTAAGTCCTTACTTATCAATAACAACATTGAATGTAAATGGGCTATAGTCTTCAATCAAAAGAAAGAGTGACAGAATGAATTTTAAAAAATTTAAAAACTGCAAGTCCCAATGATCTGTTGCCTACAAAAAAAGGTCATTTCCCCTATAAAGACACATAGGCTGAAAATAAAGGAATGGAAAAATATATTCCATGCAAATTGAAACCAAAAAAAACAGGAGTCGCTGTATGTTTATCAGACAAAATAGATTTCAAGACAAAAACTATATAAAGGTGACAAGCCACAGTAGAAGTAGTAGATGTTTGCATTATCCATATAGAAACTTGTATCCAGGATATGTAACAGAGGAGTTAAAATTAGTATGAAAAAGATAAATGACTCAATTGAAATGTTTGTGCAAAACTTTGCTCACTTTCAGAAGAAACTCAGATGGTCAATAACTATAGGAAAAGCAATTCAACTTCTTTAATCATAGAAAATTGCAAATTAAAACTATAACTACATTTTATGTAGTACAAGCACACCAGAATGCCAAAAATGAAAAAGTCAGGCAATCCGAAATGCTGGTAAAGATGTAGAATATTTAGAATTATCTTAGTCTACTAGAATGTTAGTTGTTCAACTACTTTGGAAAACTCTTTGGCGTTACCTACTAAAGCTTAGCATGTACATGCCCTGTAATCCAGCCAAATGAAATGGCTAGGTTATAGGGCATACACATACTTAGCTTTAGTAACTTTTTAAGGGTACCCTAAAAAGACAGATACTAGAATGTTCATGGCAACACTATTTGTCCCAAACTGGAACAGTGCAAATGCTCATCAACAATAAAATGGGTAAAGAAATTTTATTTATTCAATGGAGTGCCAAAACAATGAGAATGAATGGACCATAACTACATACAACAAAGATGAATCATAGAAATAAAATGTCGAGCAAAAGAAGCATATATCAAAAATTATATAGTTCTTGATTCCATTCATACAACCTAGGGAAAACTAGTTACTGTATTGTGTGGTAAAAAACTAAAAACAAAAATGAGAATGAATTTTGAAATGTTGGTAACATTTTATTTCTTAATTAAAGGGCTGGTCACATAGGTGTGCTCAGTTTTTGGTAATTCATAGAGCTGTGTGCTTTTGACTTCCATACTTTAAAAAACAGTAGGTTTTAATGTTTGCAAATTATTATCAAGATGGAACATAGAGGAAATGGAGACTTCATAGGGCTCTGTTTGTTTCAAACTTGGTATTATCCCATTGGAAAAGTTAGATATAAATTTACAGAGTCTAAGTAGAGGCAGACCAGCATTAGAGGCAAAGAATATGCATACAGAAAGATCATTAATTGAAATTGGAATACTTAGAATTTTTATATATACATATACATACATATATATATATATATATATATGACCTAGGAGTTGATCATACTTAGAATTTATATTTTTTTATATATAAAAATATATATTATATATAATATATACAATATATAATATATTTATATCTATATTATATATAATATATAAATATATATAATATATGTAAAATATGTTTTATATATAAATATATAAATTATATATATAAATTCTAAGTATGATCAACTATATATATATATAAATTCTAAGTATGAACAACTCCTAGATCATATATATGTATATATAAACTATATCTATACAAATATATATGTGTGTGTGTGTGTGTGTGTGTGTGTGTTTTTATGAGATCTAGGAATTGATTCTGCTTATCTGCTTAAATTGTGACTGAGACAATGTATAAATATTTTGACCAAACAAATCCGTTACTTATTCCTGAGAGTAATTCTAAAGAAATGTCACATTTGAAGCAAAAATATCTGGGAAAAAGATATCCATAGATATATGGAGGGAGGTATCATTATGTAAGTGAAAGAGAATGAAGAGCTAAAAGTTCAGGCATTGAAGTAAGATTTATTTAACTATTCTGTGCTTAAATTCCAATCTTACAGAGGTGATGAGATTAAATAAGGTAATACATATAAATTACTTAAACTGTGCTTAACATTTGGTGGGCTTAACAAATGTTACTTATAACAAGCTATTATCCTGATTTTTTAATAACCAAAAAGAATGATTGAATATATCATTATAGGCACTGGGCATACAGCAATGAGAAAAGCAGAAAATAAAATACTTGACTTTGTACATTTTACAATAAATAAATAAACACATACAATTTTACAAATATGATATAAATTATAGAGAGAAAAATCAGAAAAGGAGGATAAGGAGTAATGAAGTGTGTAATTTTAGATAATATGGTCCCAAACTAGAAACAAAATCTAAATATATAATATCAGTATATTATTTTATTTATACATAATGATTATACGTATTTTGTGATACATGTGATATTTTGACATATGCATACAAGTGTAAGGATCAAATCAGGGTATTTTGGATATCCATAGTATAAAATATTATTTCTTTGTGTTGGGATCATTTCAAATCTTTTTTTCTAGCTGTTTTGAAATATACAACAAATTATTGTTAACTATAGTTACTCTACTGCGCTATTGAATACTGGAACTTATCCCTTTTATCTAACTCTATGTTTTTACCCACTATTTTAGTATATGTTGTCAGCAGGATCAAAATTATGAAGCTATTAAAATTAGATTAATAAACATGAAAAATATCTAGTAAGTACTTTTAAATGTCTATGGCCTAATAATTAATATTCACACTATTCTAACTATGGAAGATTTGAGTTCATTTAAATATAGTGTATATATATATAATATGTTATGGAAAAAGTAATAACTGGAACTTTCTGCTAAAAAATTTAGTCACTGCTACAATTTCTGTAGCACTGACTGATTTTTATTTATCATGAAAAGATCACAATTTTTTAAATTAAAATATGTGGCAATAAATTATATATATTGTGACACACTGCAGCTCATCAGATTAAGCACTGTAGAACTCTGAGTTCATGTTGTCTAATCTTGCACTAAATATAAATAAGCATATAAAGGTATCACATACATATTAATATAATCAATCATATATGTTTCCTTTGAAGTAAAATACATTTAGAAATATTTTTATTGGCTTTTGGAAATATATTAATAAATGCAAACTAGCATTCAAAAAGATTGCAAGATTAACAGTAAACAAATTTTGTCTGTAAGTATATATTTGCCAAGAGGTATTAAATTATTACACCCCTAAATAAAACCCTATGGATTTTAAAAGTTTGTTTTATAAGTTAATAAGATAATTCCTATATCAATAACAGAAGTAATTTTCTACAAATGCAATTGCCTTGAGGCTTTGTCATGTTCAAAGAGTCACTCTAACCTTCACAGTCTTATTTTTGGAAGTTTGTCTGGTTGATAAAGGATATTGAGTAAATATGATTTGTGTAGTTCATTTCGTTGGTGTGAAAGGGAGCTATTGACATATAATTTCACTTATATTCTTTTATTAGTTGTTTTAATAACACACACATACATGCACTTGTAAAACAATGAATCTATCTTCTTGTTTAGGTTCTACTATTTTTTATTTTATAAAAATAATTTATATTCATTGTTGAAAATTTGAAAAAATTAGACCAAAATACCCAAAAGAATTAAACATCATCCATTATTCAGCACATATAAACAGACAGAGTTAATGTTTTTTTTTTTTTTTTGGTTTGTTTGTTTCTAACTGGTCTTAGAGAGAAATGTTTGCCTTGAGATCATAGTATAGATATGGTTCTGGTCTCAATATGTATTATTCTTAAAATTATATTGTTTCCCAAGTTATTAAAATTACTTCATAATGTCAATCATAACTGTGCCATTATTTATATACTCAATTGTATTTGTTTTCACTGGGTTATGCCAACTTTTTACTTTTCATAAACAATTCCTAATGAATGTCTTTGTAAATAATTTTTTGTTCATATATGTGATTTTTGTATATTTTTAAAATGACAGAATCCAAATGGTAAATTACTGGCTTGAATAGCAATAATCAAATGTTTCACTTCCCCTCATACCAAGTATTGTTAAAACACTTTTTAAAATCAAGAAATAGATAGGTTTACCTTAGTTGATCAGTAATTTTCTTTTATATTCTTATCTCATTGAGTCATATGTTTTCTCAAAATTTGTGAAACTCAGCTATCTTTCCTTTGTAGAGCCATGACATCATGGATTCGGACAAAGGGAACTACTGAGTACACAGACTTTAGAGCCAGAGAACATGGCTCTGCACTTACTAGCACTATGACCTTAGGCAAGTGTCCTTACATTTCTGTGCCTCAGTTTCTTCATCTGTAATGTTGGAATAAACACAGCACCTTTCTCAAAGATATGATAAATGATTACAAATGCATTTTATTATTATCTTAAGTTTCTAGGAGCTCTCCTCCCTTCTGATATTTTGTCTCTTTGGTTTTACTTTGGTCTGTAAGGCAGTAGTCTTATTTTACCCACCCTGTCTTGGGTTTTCTAAGTTTCTTACTGTAGACTTGAGCTTTATATCTAGTTCTGTCTTTGGCTTGGATCTGTTGTTTCAGACTTCTTGCTCCCTGATCAACATTTAGTGAAAGCAAGAAGTTCCTAAATTTCTTATATTTGACAGAAAAATGAAGGTAGAAATACTTCAGGGAAAATATCAATGCTGAATAATATTAACACCCAACAGTTGTGTTATGTCAGTACTTTCAAAACACTACTTTTTTATACATTATTCACAACCAACCCTCTGAGTTTACCAGGTCAGGAATATTTTTTTCTGTTTTACATATGAAAAATAAGACTCATAGAAATTAATTTATTGGCCTGGAGTTACCATATCCAGTGGTGGCAAAGTTAGGCATTTAATGTTGGCTTTTTGATTCTCTCAGTAGAATGCCCTTCCAACTACACTAAAGAGTTTCCAGAATATATTAGTCAGCCTTTACTTGTGTGTGCTGCTGTAAGCAACCCAAAAATCAGTGGCTCGCAAAAACAACAATGCTTTATTTCTGACCTGCATTTCATAGTAAGGAATATAGTTTCACTGCTGAAGGAGAGTTCTCATCTGGAATGTACCTTCCTTTGACAGGGATCAACCATTCAGTGATGTTTAAAGCTTCTGTTCAGGCATGGTCTGTACTGCATTTGTTCATGACTCATTGTCTAAAACATATCACATAATTAACCCAGACATGAATGGAATGGAGAAGAATGCTCTTCCCCAAGATATGGTTCTGAAAACCAGATGACAGTGGACAAAGAGGTCAATCATAAGGAAGAGAGGTGTAAGTACTTGAGGACAATATGATGTTCAATAGAAATTCATGACATATAAGGACACAGATGAAAAAATCTTTACAGCAGAAATAACAGGGAAGTATCAACATTCAAAGAAAAGAAATAAGAAATTATAGAACTTGGCAAAAGGTTACTGTGTCAGAAGAGTTATCAAGGTTAATTTTGTAGTTTTTTTTCTTAGATATTCAGAGATTGGCAATGGTTATTTCCAGCAACAAAAAAAGTCAGTTAGAGGCACGGTCAGATTTGAACTAGTTGAGGGAAAGAGTTCAAAAGAGAAAGTTGTACATCAGGCACAAGTGCAAAGCTGCTGACATGGGAATTTCAGGCTATTAATTTGACAGCCCAGCTTCCTTTTGGAAATGCTGTTGTATAGGCTTCCATTCCTATAAACTCCCTCAGGTACTGAAGGCTATATAAAGTGTCTGAAATGATTCTTCGTTGAAAATTTAATAAAAACCCTAGCTTGGTACTTTCTCTCCCTAACCAAAGACTAAGGTCACTGAACCTAGGAATACATTTCATGGATTGGGATTATATTTGATAGACTAGACATTTTGTTAGAACATCGTAATAATGTGCACAAGGTCAATCGTTACAATCCATCTGAGGATACTGTAACTTCATTTTTCTGCCATAGCCATGGAAATTATCTGTCATCCTGGTCAGTCATCACTTATTACTTAATCAGAGGGACTGACTAACCAGTTGTACAGTACATATCTACCACTTGTAGAAAAATAATTCAAAGTATATGCTCTGATTATACAATTTTATTTCCCACTCACATAATAGTCTGAGGTAGTTCCTGATTGAATGGCAATTCTCTTCCATGGAGTGATTCAGGAACCCTAGGGAAAAGTGCACATGCATTAATTCTGTAAAATACTTTTATGACATTTATCATCTTGTTCACATTATGTAGGTTGAAAGCTAGCCAAATAACCACACTACATCTAGTCAGAAGTCGATGACTGGTTAGGCACTCCCAGAAACAATCCAGTACAATGGAAGGAGGAGCACACATTTTGGTGCTCCTCCTTCCATTGCAGTGACCTGTGCCCTAGTCCTTTTCCCTATTACAAATGTCTGTCTTTTTCTCCTGAGTGTCATCTTGGTAAAATGCTACATTTATAAAGTTGCTTCATAAAAATAATAAAAGGCAAAAAATACAAAGAGAGAGGATCATGTTTCCATCACATTGAAAGGAAGTATATTCAGTGATATTTTCTTCATGACAATTAAAGGTTTCACTTGAGTGCAGTTATTTTGAAAACTGAAGCATCAGTAGTTTGGACATATTTGGAACTCAGCCTATTGGATTTACTAATAGAATAATCTATCCACATAATTCTTTACTCCTAGCCTTAGGAGCATGGTTTTAATAATAGCATCCAGATGGCCCTCCAACTTAAAAATGATTTATGTTCCAAAATTATGTCGGTAAATTGATTTGTGGCATTTGAGATATAATTTTATACATATAATATTACATGTGATAATTGTCTTTATGTCATCCATAAAAGTCTATTTAATTGTCTAACTGAATTATGGGACCTTTGCAATGAAAACTGTAGTAAATATTGTTATTGTGATGTGGGTAATTACCATAAAAATCCTAGAAATAAAGATTCATTTTGAATATAAAATATTTAATTAAAAATTTTGACACCATAGTGTTTAAAACAGCTATTATAACTGCACATACTTTATCTGATAATAGCTAGACTTACTTTTTTATTACTGAGGAAAATACAAGTTACCCTATTTAATACTTACATTTTCACACTTGGAGAAGTTCACATTCTATCATAGTAAAGTGTGGTAAAACTTAACAGCCTCAATTTTAAAATACACTTGGAACAAGTCATAACTAGTTTTATTGCAAAAGATCCCTGTATACATTTGTATTAATTTTGGTAACTTGAAAGCTGCCTGGCAAGCCACTTCCATAAGAAAACATGCATTATGAGTAGTGAGAAATATCCATACTTTCTACATATTTTTAGCTACCTGTCACTCCTCAACAACAATGTTCACATCACTGAAGCATGTGACATAACTCTATTTATTCTAAGTGAAAAATGAAATAACTTAAAGGAAAATGCAACATAATGTAAACAATCTCTTACCAAAAACAATACATTAAGCCAAAAGTACTTTACAGAATTTATTACAAGAAACTAAACATAGTATTGAAAGATCCAACCTGTGATCATGAGAATGATATGTAGAATTCATCCAAAATAACCACATCATTTGGGACCGAGAGCAAGCCTATGCAGCAGAGCCAGTACCTCCGATGAATGAAGGCACAGGAACAAGGATAAAGAGGATGTCGAGTTGAATGTTAAGACAGTTTTGAAGGCAGGATATTGGAGAAAAAAAGCAAGTCTGTAATGGCCTGGAAGCAGCAAAGGGGAATAAAGGATGCTCCAATCTTATCATCTTCCCTGAGGAATATGAGTTGAAGAAATAACGACAACCATGACTTGAAAGTCTGGGGTAGAAACAGTGCATTTGGAGAGAGCAGTTCAGGTTAAGATCACAATGGCAGGGCTGGACGTGGTGGCTCATGCCTGTAATCCCAACACTTTGGAAGTGGGCAGATCCCAAGGTCAGGAGTTTCCAAGCAGCCTGGCCAGTATGGTGAAACCCTGTCTCTACTAAAAAAATAAAAAGAAAAAGAAAGAAAAAGAAAAAGAAATTAGCTGGGCATGGTGATGTGCACCTGTAATCCCAGCTACTTGGAAAACTAAGGCAGGAGAATCACTTGAACCCAGGAGGTAGAGGTTGTGGTGAGCAGAGATCATGCCATTGCACTCCAACCTGGGTGACAGAGCAAGACTCCCTCCATCTCAAAAAAAAAAAAAAAAAAAAAAAAAAAAACACGAGGGCAGAGGCAAGGAGAAGAGGCTTGGGTAGAGGAGTTGTGGTTGTGAGTTAGCAGTTACAAAGCACACTGAAATGGATTTACAGGTGAGAGAAGTGTAAAGAATTGAGTGATTTTCCATAAAATTCAGACTATTTTAGTTGGTTCAGTGAAATATTGTGTCTGAGCTGCATCCCTTTGGGAGCTGGCTGATGATTAGAATAATCTGCTGCCCTTATTCTCAACAGAACGCAGGGCTTCAGTAGGAGAAGACTCAGCCTGCTAATGACTTAAGGACTATTCAGGATCTAAGAAGGTTGTCCAGGTGATCTGAGCAGGGGCAAAATAGGTCATCTGAACCCAGAACATCAATGAAGCTAATAAAGCTAGTAGCATAGGGCACCATGCTTATTGAAAAGAGGGATATTTGAAATGACATCTGAGTTCACTGTCCTAGGAGATTTAGATACCTAGGGCTTCTGATTGACTTATGGCTCTAAAATATACTTTACAAGTTTCTTGGTTCTAGCTCATACTTCACAACTCTCTTGTTCTAAGAACTTATATCAGTTGCGGGGATACCAGCAAAAGTAATGACTGCCATGAAACGGTCCTAGTCTCAAACTGTTATTGGAGGGGCTTTGGGCTAGTTTCTCATTGAAAATTGTATGTAAGGCTGTTCTCCTTCACTGTCTTATATTTAGCTCTTTCAGGTACCTGGTCATGGCAATAATCTTAAAGCTCTGTAGCTGCTTTATTTAGAGTAATGCCTCTGCTAAAGCTGATGAGGATTTTCAGCCTTAGCTAAGATTGTGCAACAACCAAGCTCTCTTCTACGTCACAGAGCTTATGGAATAATGTGCAAGAAGAGGACTTTTTGTCTGTGATCTAGAGCATTCTCCACCTTTCACCTGTTGTTATTGGAGACCTACAGTTTCTTAGGCTGTGATGTTTCAAGGTTTTGGCCTTATTTTAAATGATTTTGTCTTTTCTGAAAGCTGTCATCACAAATAATTGAATCTTCAACATGTGGTTCTTACAGCCAATTTGTGTGATCAGTACACACTGTAGCAGATCACTGGTCTGATATTAGCAGCATGTTTCACCTTGGCTAGGTGTAGTGACTTGGAGAGATCACCATATGTATGGATAAAGTTTTAATTCTCTGGAGTGCTTCAGCCATAGCTAGTATCCAAGCAGACCCATGTGTCTATATCAGACATGTTAGTGACCAACTATACAAAGTTCTAAATTTCATGTCTGAGAATTTTCCTCTCCTGAAACCTGGCTACTTTGACCTTCATATGAGTCTTCTGGAGGCATCAGTCCTAGCAATATTTCCTTATACTCAGGAACATCCCTCTACAGATTGTCTCAGAGATGCGGTAAGTCTGGGGCTGTCAGGATCTAGACAGACAGGACAAAAGTAGGTAAAAATATTGCTGAATCATGGCAGGTCATGATCCTTGAGTTGTGAAAGATGTCATTTACCAAGGTCTGGAACACAGAAAGGGTTCTGAGTCTTTGAGGCTGAG